>NC_000072.6:47547811-47687039 GCF_000001635.26 Mus musculus
TTTTTATGTTTTTGGTTTTTGAACTTTGGGGGTGGGGGTGGGGAGGAGGGGTGAGATAGAAGGGTGGTATCTTTCCCAGGCTGGCTTTAAACTCATAGCAATACTCTAGCCTTGCCCCCTGAGAACTACAATTATAGATGTGTATCACCACATCCAGCTCTGACATAATTACTTGATTTCTAGCTGAAGGATCAACTTACTAAACATGAACTAGAAAATGGTTCTGCTTATAAAATTTCTAGAACAAAGAAGCTTCAATATCTGGAACTCAATTCTAGGGTGTGTTAACCAGTTGTTTTCTCACACAATGGAAAAAGTCAATGCTTAAAACTAACTATTCAAGTCGGGCGTGGTGGTGCACGCCTTTAATCCCAGCACGAGAGGCAGAGGCAGGCGGATTTCCGAGTTCGAGGCCAGCCTGGTCTACAGAGTGAGTTCCAGGACAGCCAGGGATACACAGAGAAACCCTGTCTCAAACCCCCTCTCCCCAAAAAAACCAAACAACAACAACAAAAAAACCTAACTATTCAAAATTATACAATGGGAAAATGACCTTAATTTGGCTAAAAAATAGGTGATATTCACAGAACTATGTAGGGTTTTGGTGGTTTTAAAAAGGCCTTTTTCATAAAGGCTCCACTCTTTATCTTCTCCATTTAAGTACAAGAGATCCAATCCTGGGCCTAGCTCAGCAAAGGCTCAAGCACTGAGCTAAAATCCCAAGCTGTCTCCTCACAAAAAAAACATTTTAACAATCATACCTTTTTTAAACAACGGTTGTGGGGTTTGTTGTTTTGGTTTAAGGTTTTGTTGTTGTTGTTTTGTTTGTTTGTTTGTTTGTTTGTTTGTTGAGACAGGAATTCTCTGTGTTGTATGGCCTGGCTATCCTGAAAGTCACTCTATACACTAGCTGGCCTTCAACTCAGAGATACACCTGCCTCTGCCTCCCAAATGCTGGGATTAAAGGTGTGAGCCACCATATCCAACAGTTTTTGCATACATACAAAGTTTTGCTACATAAGCCTAGACTGGCAATCATCTTGCCTCTGCAGAAATAATGTAAAATTATGTATATATAGTAACACCACATATCCAACTTCAACAAGTTGACTTCTACATTCACACCATGGCACACATATGCCTACATGTATGCCCACAGACAAAGTCAATCACTCAACCAATGTCATTAATAAAGGCCCAAAGACAGAGAAAAGATACCTAAAACTAAGAAACAGACCTAGGAGCTGGGATGCTGGCTCCGTGAATAAATAAATACATTGATAATAAGCAATGAAAGAAGTACGATATCTCAAAGCAGGGAATGATTTGAACTCCATAAATGATACTAAGACATTTAGATAACTTTGTGAATGAGGAAAAGTTAGATCCATGTTCATACCATAATAAGTTCTAAACAGGAAGATACACAAGTATATGTGTTTTTTAAAACCGAGAAGTAGGTGTGATGGGGAGGCTCCCAGGATACCAGGAAAGGCGCTAGCCATCAAGTTTCTCCACCTGAGTTTAATACCTAGACTGTGGAAACTTGTCCTGACCTCCACAAGAGCACCACAGCAAGCATATCCTTCAACCTCCAAAACAAATAAATTAAAGAAAAGCTTAGAAAGTGTATGTGGGGAGGGGAGCTTTATAGTCTTAAAGGTGGTGGAAGCCATGTGATTTCTTTTTAAAAAATTAAACTATACTTAAGGACGTTTTATTGAACAAACTTTAAATAATTCATTTCAAGGGAACTTATCTCGGGGTGGGGAATTACTTCAGTAAGGAAAGTGTTCACATAGGCAGGAGGACCTGACCTCTGATCCTCACACCTCTGTAAAACAGAGTGTGGTAGGAGGCATCCAAGAGCAGAAGGGAAGCAGAGATGGGGAGGTTCCCAGAAGCTCACTGTCCCATCAACCTACGCAAAAAGCTGAGCTCCCAGTTCACTGTAAGATCTTAGCTCAACAAATAAGGCAGAGAAGGATAAATGACAAACAGAACCTTTCAAATGTCATATGGAAGCCTACCTATTACCATAAAAGCCCCCACCACACACCCAAAAAACACCTCACACAGAATTAATCTAGAGTTACTCTATAATGTGGCAACAATGCCTCTAGAAAACCCACAGGTTTACAAATCAAAAGCCAAGTGCTGGGAATACGTTACCTCTTTTGGAGTTGTTGACCAGTGAGATCCCATAGGCCCCCAAACATTATAAGCTTTTGCCAATGCTATTGATAAGACCTCTTACTGAAGACATCACATACTTGGGTCATAGAACATGAAGGTATCAGGCTGGCACTGAACTGAATACTTCATCCCTATCAGCTAGCATTCCTAGTGCTGAAAGGTGCTATGCACACTAATGAGGGAGAAAAGAAATCACTAACTAGCCTTCCTACCTTCCTAGCTGTGAATGATGCAAGATGAAGTAAAAAAAAAAACTGGCCTGGCAAGATCTGCACTGCTGCAGTAGTACCATGAACATCATGAGAGTAGACAACCACTTTCTGATTGGATTTAAGTCCCACTCTACAAGATGATACCTATATCTGGCATCATTGTTGAGCCAAGAATCTGTAGCTAGACAAGGCATGGATGGACCCTAGGGATGGAGAGAGCCTAATAGTATTATTCCGCTAAATAGACATAGTATTAAATCAATTGCTAATAACACCATTATACCCACAAGTTAATGCATTTCTTAATCGTTACAAGAGAAGCTTCTATTTGCAGTACATGGTGATTAATATAAAGACCCACAACTGGTCAACGTGCAGAGAATAGGAGACTGAAGAATGTCTAGGCCTAATGGGAAATCTATATCACGTGCTGCTGGGTGTTTGCGGCACATGCATTTAATCCCAGCACTCTGGAGGCAGAGGCAGAGTTTGAGGCCATTGGTCTACAGAGCTTGTTCCAGGAAAGCCAAGGTTATAGACAAAGAAACCGGAGTGGGGGGATGGGGGTTGGAGGGTTGGGGGGTGGAATGACTGATACTATTTATTCACTGCAAATTTTAGGAATGGGGATGTGGCTTACTGGGAGTATATGGGATGTATTTTAGAGTGTTCAGGGATGGGGGTGTGTCTTAATGGGAGAGTGTGCAGGGATGGGGCTGTGGCTATATAGTCTAGTGTGTGCCCAGCAGAGGCAAGGCCCTGGGTTCAATCTCTAACACTACAGAAAACAAACAAACCCACACACCAGCCTGTAGAGAATTCCAACTTTAGTGGGATATGGTGGTATGCTCCTGTAATTTTAGAGCTCAAGAAGTTGAGGCAGGAGAATCAAAAGGATCATGAAAATCAACAGTTCAAGGCTAGCCTCAGCTACATACGGAGTATGAGACACTATTTCAAAAAACACAAAACAAATTCCAGTTACCTGGAAATTTTACCAAGAAACCTCATTTTCTAGAAATGCCAAAGGAAAAAAATTAGTTTTCATACTGACATTAAGGATATTTTATGTTTGCTTGTTTTGAAATATGAAGTACTTATAAAACAATTATTTGAAGGATCAAAATGAAACAAAAATATTTTAACACTAGGCAAGTAATTGTTTGTGTAAATGCCTTTTCACCAATTCATTAACTTAACAAAATTTGTTCATAAATATCTGTAATACTGCTCTGCGCTCCTTCACTGTAATAACTTCATCATAAAACAGCCTTGTAAAGAGTCACTGAGCTTCAAGTTAATGGGAAGCAGCGAATGGAATAAAATGTGTACAAAAGATGTCAGAGGAATCCTCAGAATGTAAAAGTCTCAGTACAGGGACGTGACATATTTCTCAATCCTCACTCTAAGATTGGCCGGTACATTTTGGTTGTGGTAACTGACAGCAAGTTGCTTTACTACAGATTTCAACAACAAAGATAGAAAATGAAAACGTACAATAACTGCACTTACGATGTAGGAAGCAGTCATACTTAAAACATCGTCGACAGAAGAGCGTATGAAATGAATGCAAGCTTTGCTCCCTCTGAACAGATTTGGCATTTGGTCCATCGATGTTTGGAGTACATTCAGGAGGCAGAGCACCTGGGAGCTGCTGCTCCGTGAGTTCTTTATATCTGACATCAGACAAACAAACAAACAATATAAGTAAAACACAAAGAAAAATCACTTTCTTGAAAGTTTCTAAAAGGTTTCCAAGGGTTTGATTTTTCTTAAAAGTTTATCTTATCTAAAACTCAATGAAAAATATCCAACCTACAATAATCTTTGCTGACACTAAGAATCAATCATGTATTATGCATAGGAAACAAGAATCAAGCTCATTAATACAACTGAGGTACACTGCAGAAGAGGCTATTAACATTAGTTTGGATAAACTATAAAAATCTCTTCCAGCGTCCAGAATATACTAGTATAAACTGTACACAGACAAATAACATGCATGAATTCTCATATATATACTCAATATGAACTAAAAATTTCCTAATATACAGTACAAGTGTGTATATGTGTGTGTGTGTGTGAGAGAGAGAGAGAATACTTAAAATAATAAGCCAAGATGATAAGATTCACGACTGTACCAAATTAAAAAGAAAAAAATCTTACTTTTCTTTCAGTTCTTCTGCGGTGCCCTTATCTGGAAACATTGAGGAAATGGCTTCAAATATTTTATCAGCAGGAAATTTCCGAGGTGGGCAAGTTTCTTTATCTAAACAGTGAATTGTGATAAGGGAAGAGATGGAAGAAACAAGTTTCAATTTCATTTTCTCTGTATCACAGCATCTCAACAAAGCTGATTTTCTAAGAACTTGTCCCCTTTGGTTCACTTTTGGGGGGCTGTTGGGAAGGGAGTAATCTTTGAGACTGCGTAGTCTTAATTGGCCTGCAACTAAGTAGACCAGCTTGACTTCCAGCCTCTGATGATTACTTTATTATTATTTTTGTATGTACATGTATGTGTGCTCATGTGCACCTGAGTGAAGACACATGGTGTGCACACCAGTGTGCACGTGTGAGGGTCAGGAAAGAACTTTTGCGAGTCAGTGCTCTCCTTCCTCTTTGGAACTAAGAAATTGAAATCAGGTCAAGACTTGCTCAGCAAGCACTCTTATCCACTGATCCATCTCGGTAGCCAACTTTTCTGTCTTATTGTCTCTGACTCCCAAGTGCTAGTATGACCAGGATGACGCACTAACACTGGCTTGGGGGGAGGTTTGCCTAGTTTAGCCCAAGATGGCATAAAACTCGTTATGTAGCTAAGGATGACCTTGAACTTCTGACTCTCCAGCTTTCACTTTCAAGCACTGAGATTACAGGTGTCACCAAACCCTGTATTACTTACTTCTAATGGAAAAGCCTGTCAAATACTAGAAAGACAAATATAAAATTCAAGTATGAGATGTTAAGAGTACAGGAAGACAGATCCCCCAAATTTGGATTATTTGAAACTAATAGCTTTGTGTCAGAGCTGACCATTAATCCACTTTCAGATCTGTCCATCACATGGAAGAACTTAGCAATCACTTATTGACTCCTAAGGTGTGTTTCTGTTATAAAGAATACATGTCTTTTGATGCAATTCCTCCCACCCCCCCCCCCAAACTCTGCTATGCTGTCTTAACAGTAAGCTTGCTAAATACAAGACAGCATTATGGACTCTCTACTATTTGGGGTAGACTGCTTTCTAGCAACAACTAACAAGTGTAGAGACAATAGCACAGCTCTCAGGTCAGACCTAGGTCATCAACTTGGGGCTCAGATTCTACTTTTTCCCAATATAGCTATCTTAAGTTTCTTAGCCTTTAACCTCCCTAAACCCATTTCCAATATATAATGGAGCTGATAATAATATATACATTGTAAAGCTGTGGAAGGATAAGCTGGTATATAAGTATATTAGTATACAACTTATATAAGATACATGATATTATTATAAAGATAATTATGATAATTGATCAGCAAAGTGCAAAAAAGGATTATGTCCTTTTCCTAGGCAAAGGAAACAAAGAAGCTCTAGTGGAGAATGAAATGCTGCAGAAAATATATTTGATCATACACTTAACAAAAAGGGGGTAGTTTAATTATACCCATACATGGGTGGCTTTTACATTATTTACATGTATTAATTAGATGGTGTATGTATGCCACCGTGTACTGATGTGAAGATCAGGGGCAACTCAGCAGAGTCAGTTCTTTTCTTCTATAGAGTGGGCTCCAGGGATCAAACTCGATTTATCAAGCTTGGTGGTAAGCACCTTTACCCACCGAGTCATCTTACCAGCCTGATAGGTTTTTTTTAAAAGAATTATATAAAGCTGAAACAAAAAACTAGTATTAAACATACCATCTCGATTATCCTCTAGATCTTTCTGTTTTTCTTCTCTTTCATCTGGATCATCTCCATCATCGTCATCATCATCATCATTATATTGACCAAGAGCATTTACCAACTCCACAAAAATTTCATCATTTATAAATCCACATTCTAAAAGCCAAATGTCAGAAACAGAGGGAAAAAGATAATGACAAGATTATGTATATGTTTTCTAATCTGGAAGAATAGTGAAGGCCTATCAGCACTGTAACCTAAGGGGCAGGTAAGGATAGTCAAGATCAATTTCACAGCCAGCAAAGAAAACAGCATTTACCTTCAACATCTGTTGCTTTCTCAGGAATCAACCCTCTCCAGCTGATCCAGGGTATATTACTCCCTTAATCCATAAGGACCTGTAGTTTTAGCTTCCTCCCAATCTGTGTCACTGACTGACCACTTCAAACCTGTTTTGCATTATGATATGACCACATCTCCGTTTGCTCAGATATCAAGAGAGCCTCCTGTTCAGAAACCTGAATCCAGGATTCTGTTAACTTAATTTCACGGGCTCTGGCTGCCCTGAGGAAGGCATTGTTGAGTAGAAAGCCTTTCTGAAGCACATGCCCCATAAACAGATCTTTAAACTTAGTTTTACTATTGAAAGCTTACCAAAAAACACACACTCTATTCCTATAAAATCTATGTGTTGTTTCTGCTGTAGTTTATAACCAGTTACTGATGATTACCAAGTGGCAAATAAGATCCTCAAATGGAAAAACTAAAGAAATACTAAAAATGTATGCCTTTAAGCCCAGACTAGCTCTTAAGATTTTTTATGAACTCTATTAAGAAACCCTTCTATGACAGTCTGAATGAAAATGATGTTATGGGCCCACAGGGAGTGGCATGATTAGGAAGTGTGGTAGCGTTGGGGTAGGTGTAGCCTTGCTAAAGGAAGTGTGTCAGTGGAGGCAGGCTTTGAGGTCTTAGGTGCTTAAGCCAGACCCAGTGGCTGTTGGGGTTAGCCTTGTGACCTGTGGATTCAGAACCTGAGTTCTATGCCCTGGTCCAGACTACAACCTGATCTTGGGGCATTGCAGTAACACAGGTACTGCAAAGAATACTCCCCAATAATAACTGATTGATCAATAAATGGCTGGGTTTATGACTGGGCATAGAAAAGGTAGGACTTATAACCAAGAAAGATTTCTAGAGAGACCCGGAGGAAGAAGGAAAAGATGAGAGAGAAGCTGGTCCTGAGGACACACATGGTACAGAGCAAGTTGAGTAAAATGCAAACTAAAGTACACGGGGCCTGTCGTTTGTATATAGAAGAGCTCAGAATCTGCCAAATATAGGATTACAGCCTGTAAATAAATATGAACTGTTTCTGTGTCAATTACTTGGGAATTACATGAACAAAAATGAGGCAGAAACCTCCAATAGATATTAAGGATTAAAGGGGGGCACAGCGACACCCCAGAAAATTTTTATTGATTAAGTGTAACTCTCTCTTCCTGCTGTCTGCCATCCAGATATAGAACTCTAGGCTCCTTCTCCAGCACCATACTTGCCTGCGGGCCACCACGCTTACTGCCACGATGATAATGGACTAAACTTTTTTGGGGGGGGTTTTTTTGGTTTTTTTTGTTTTGTTTTGTTTTTGTTTTTTCAAGACAGGGTTTCTCTGTATAGCCCTGGCTGTCCTGGAACTCACTTTGTAGACCAGGCTGGCCTTGAATTCAGAAATCCGCCTGCCTCTGCCTCCTGAGTGCTGGGATTAAAGGCGTGCGCCAACACCGCCCGGCTGGACTAAATAAACATCTCAACAGTTAGCAAGCCCCAATCAAATGCTTTCCTTTTTAAGAGCTGCCACTGTCATGGCAACAAGAAAACCCTCAGACCCTCAACTAAAGAGAATATACACATAGCTCACCTCTGTCACCATGCACTTTTCCATCATAATTTTTTATTAGTTCTTCAATGAAAGTGCCATCCTGATCCAGAACTTCATCCCCCATATAAGGAATGTTATGTAAAACAGTTTCGTCTTCCACCTGAGAGAGAGAGAGAGAGAGAGAGAGAGAGGGCGAGAGAGAGAGGGAGAGAGAGAGAGAGAGAGAGAAAGAAGGAAAAAGAGAAAAAGAAAGGAAGAAAGAAAGAAAAGTTAAAACCAGATGTATTCTAATTTTTAAACTAGACTTTAAGCATTTATTTAAAACTTGAAGGCCCGAGAGATGGCTCAGCAGGTAAAGACCATGCTTGACAACCAGAACTCAATCCCTGGGACCCATGTGGTAGGCAGAGAACTAACTCCCCACATGCTGTCCTCTGACCCCTATAATTTGTCATGATAAACACAAACACATACATACATACGTGTGTGTGTGTGTGTGTGTGTGTGTGTGTGTGTGTGTGTGTGTGTGTGTGTGTGTGTAGAGTTACATAGGACACATACACATAAAACTTAAAACTTAAGCCCTCGGTGTGAGACTTAAATGTGATACACTTGCCCAGCATTCTAAACACTGAGTTTAATTCCTGGTACCACACAAAAAAAGTTAATGAGATAACTAAAACCAGTATTTTCCATGAGTACTTGTCTTTATCCAGATCTGTAGAGAAAACTGTAACTACACTTAATCTAAGAAAGGAAACTGCTGCAGGTTACATGAGACCTCAAGTGTAAGACATTCCGATTGCAGATACTAAAATGGAAGGTACCTGTAATAGAACCGATGATATGTGGCTTATCCAAATAAACTACAAATACTCATCAACAAAGAGTTTGTAAAAAACTTTATTTGGTGATCTAACAATTAAAATATTTGATACAATAAGAATCTAGTGATACTCTGGAGATCTGAATGAGAAACACCCTCTATAGGCTTATGTATTTGAACAGTTGGTTCCTAGTTGGTAGCACCGTTTAGAAGGTTTAGCAAGTACAACCTTGCTTGGGGAAGTATGTCACTGGATAACATTTGAAGATTCCATGGCTCACTCAAGTCAGCATCCCCAACTCCCCACTCTGTTTAGTGATTCAGTTACAATGGGATTCTTAGCTTCATGCTCCTCCAGCCACCACGCCTCTGGCTGCCATGGTAATTCTTATCCCCCTGGAACCATAAGCCCAAATAAACTCTTCCTTCTATAAGTTGCCTTGGTCTTGGTGATTTATCACAACAAGGGGAAAAAAAACTGATACTAATATAAAAGACTATCAATGGTCTTATCATTCTATGCCAAAAGGATTTATACTTGTAAAATCAAAATACTCTACAGCAACAGAAACTATTTCAGTAATTTGGTGAACAAGTCATACATCAAAGCTGATTATGCTAGTGAACAAGACAGGCAAATCTACATCAAAGCGTGACAACCAACTGGGAAAAGCCAATCAAAGAAAATGTAGAGAGACTAGAATATCTGAGAACACAAAGGACAAAAACCAATCATCTAAGGAAGAAAACTATACAACCAAGTACATGACAGTAACAATACAAAAGACTAGATGGTCCTGAAGCATGTGTCCAAAAACCTAAGTTAGGGCAGGCTTAATCGAAAAAGCCCTTGAACAAGGCATTGGTTAAATGTTTTAGAAACGTTTTAGAACATTAACTATGAAAAACAGAACATAATGACAAAGACTCACTGGAGGACAAAGACAACATTTCAAGTATTACAAGCCTTGGATCAGACTATGATAACAATCAACAGGAAAGGACACACTAGAAAAAGCCATGAAACACATAGGTGGCCATCAGGCAACTAAGAAATAGGAAGATTAAATTATTTCAAATCATCACTAGTCAGCAAATTTTGAGTTTGTTATCAAAAATTTAAATAAAGAAAGAAACAAGTATTGAGACAAAAGCAAAGTGTGAGTAATAAAAGGAAAATGTAGAGTTTAACATATATATTGTTCAGGTTCAGAGTATACATATGTGACTGCTATGGGTTCAATTTATTTTGTTCTATTTTTATTAGTTAAAGATCTAACACATGTCTGAGGTGTTTTTGAGACAGCCATGGAGGCTGACATTTGAGAGCAGAACAAGCAAAAGCTACATTACTTACATACCATAAAATTCTGTTGTAAGGGCGACCAAGAGTACATTATAGGCACCGAGGCGACTGCATTCAGGGTCTTTAACGGGATGACTTGTGCTGGAAAATCCAAGTCACTGGTGACTGAACACTAAAACAGAACACAAATAATAAAAACTTCCTCTTACAAATCAAAAGATCAACCTTAAGCTATGGTTGGTCATCATACTGTGAACAGATGCTGTAACTCTGGATATAATTTTTATGATGCAAAGGTTCATAAAATCCAAAAAGAATCCTCTTTTCTCTAAGGTGTCTCCTTAGACATTCTCCATCTTTTGCAAGCTTTTAATCCCCTCCAGCCTTTCTCATACTTACCAGTAACAGTTAAAAATCAAAAACTATATTCATATTAGCCTCAGAAGCCTGATCTGTAGCACGTTTTCTCTAAACACTTGAGTTTATTTTTAATTCTGATCACTCAAGCACATAGATTAGAATATATTATATATACCAAATGTGTCCTAAGATTATGAATTACATTGATCTTATTTCTTTGTTTGTTGAGATGGGGTCCTGTTATTGAATTTAATCTGTAGACCAGGATGTCCTCAAATTCACAATTCTCCTGCCTCAGCCTAAAAGATGCTGTGAATGCTAAGATTACAGGCAGATATCACTATGGTATATCTAAACCTTATCTTTTCTCTTGCTTTTTAAAAATGTCATATTTTATATATTATCAAATAATGGATTAAGAGTAACAGATGAGTTTCAATTGCAAAAACATTTTAATCAGCTTTATAGCATCTAACTGTTCACATGTAAGGCACTATATTAAGCACAGTAAATGTTTTATCATAGTTATTATGACTCTAGTTGAAGGCACTTACCCCACTTTGCAATGAAAAAACTACAGTAAAGAAAGGACAAGGAGTTTGCTCAAGATCATACATGGAATATACACAGCAAGCCTGATTCTGCTCACTGCTCTGACCCAGTGCCATGATACTTCATCTCTATAACACACCTTCTTTCCCTTAAAATTCATTTTGTATTATTTATCATAATAATGATTTAATGCTAAATTTCTGGGGCCTCAAAAAGAGACAGAATTTGACCTCCACCAACAGACAGAACTGTGTTAATTAATGCATATATCGAGGAACAGCTTCTCTCTAGAGGAAGAAACTGCAGGCTCTGCCAGGGGGCAAAGGTAGCTGTGGGCTATGAGGCTTGAGTGAGGAAATTGCTGTAGCCTTGGTCACTCCTGTAATCTCTCCTTCCTGAAACTGTTAGCCCAAGGCAAGACAGACTACCCAACTGTAATCTCACAGGAATTCTGTCTCACAACTGAGGCACTCTATCAGACTTCAGGGCACACTATTCTTCCTGTATCACAGAGGAAAAAACTGCTAATTACACTGTGACATAATGCCTTCTTACCACAGTGACTTAAACAAAAAAATGTTGGTTAAAAATTGTTAACATTTTTGCAACTTTGATTCTAATGTGGTAAAAATTCGTGCCCTGATAACCACATTGCTTTCTATCCTGATGAGGAATCCAGCTTTTCTTAAGAGTTCTATTCTCAAATGTCAAGCCTCCATGGCTGTCTCAAAAATACCTCAGATATGTACTGATGATCTTTAATAAAAATAGAACAAAATAAATTGAACTCATGGCAGTCACATATGTACACACGATATACAGAGTCAGTGTCTGAGATTTATGTAGGGTGTTTCCAAGTCAGCAAGACTGGGACTGGATGAGGTGAGATTACTCGCACACAGGCCACATAAGCCTACATGTGTACTCATGTGTCCCTCATGTGTGGTCACATTCCACATAGCAGATACTATAAGCCTTCAGTTCTACATAGCTGCTCGGGTACTCTGACCATCACAGTGCACACTGCACACAAAGATGACTCCTTCCTAACAGAAGTGAAAGTGACAGACAAAGTTGTTCCAAAGAACAAAGATAGTGATGTCTACTTAGGTGTTTTCCAACAAGGCAAAGGAAAAATAACAATACCAAAAGCTCAAAGTCAAGTAAATAAGGTGTGAATGGCTTATTAATGTTCTCTTTCCTACTAACTGGCTTCACTCACAGATCCTCATCCCTCCATTTGCTAGTCCAATAACTACAGGAACCAACATTTATTGATTACATGCTGTGTTTCAATCACCATGCTAAGTAACTGCTTATATTCATAATCATAAGTAGTTCTTGTTATCACCTTATGACATAACTTTAACATCACAATCCACAAATGGGACTGGAGGCCAGAAATTAAATCTTCCTAGGAAGATAGTTAACTTAGAAGGCAGGACTAAAAACTAAGTCTAATTGTAACATCCAAGAACTTCCTCAGTTTACTGTGCTTTAGTTCTTGCTCTCAGAAGCTCACAGGGAAGAGTCACTATAGAGCCTTATAGTATCTGCTATGTGGAATGTGACCACACCCAGTAAGGTCACAGGGTTATCACCAACAACTCTCCTCTTACTCTATCCCTAGCACATTTTCCTTTCCTTCAACCTGACTAGGTAAATTTAAGTATGAAATGATTTTAATTACTCAATAAAGCATCACATATTATCCAATAATCTTAAATATAAAACAATTTTCATTTCTTAAAAAAGTTATTAACTTTTGTTTTATATTTGGTGGGAATAAATTAATTCTACATAGAAGCTGTCTTTATAGCTTAGAGGGACAGACTGGTTCTCCAGCCCTGACTTACCTGTGTTAGTATATGAATCCAAGGTCATGTGTAAGTCAGACAGAAAATATTCTTTTCAACCACTAGCTAAGGGGATGACTGATTTGCAGAATCAATATATACTAAATGAAAGCTGGAAACTCACAGAAGCACAGAAAACAGGAAGTCACGGGCTATAGCACAAATGACACCCCCAGTCTAATATCTCCACCCCATTTCTGATATCCACCACTTCAAAGTTCTGAGTCATCCACAAGTCAACAAGGGATGAAACGCAAGCTCTGTAAGGGGAAGAGCATCTGAGGTGAAAGGTAGGATTTTTACCTTTCTACCTCAAAACAATATTCAGCAGTGTCTTAAAACATATGTTTATGGTGTCAACAGACTATGTTTGTGGCAGAAAGTTCAGTTCCTTCCGAGCTGAGGACACCTATGTGGAGAATGAAGCTGAGCTCTCTGCAGCACCTCTGGATCCTACCCCACACAGTCTCTAGCCATGCTACAACCATACCGTCCTCACTTGTGAAATGATACTGAAATGCCACAGCCAATGCAGGTAAAACAAGTTGGGAATGCTATGTGTTGACTTACAGAAAATTATACAAAACTCCCAGTTACTTAGCAACTTTACTTCCTTTGAACGTGTTTCGCTCTCAACTCTTTAAATACTCATATTGCTCAAAACAGTGCAAAAGCTGTTGTTGACCTCACCAGAGCATTTTTGCCCGCTCAGTTATACCTCTAGGTGGCCTACTTTAGCAACTTAAATTTCTAATTCTAATTCCAATTTCAGGATCACAGATAATTTAACAGTGGTAAAGAAAACCAAGTTACCAAGGACGGCACACTGTCAGAGAAACACAGCTGACTGGAAAGTAACAAGCTTCCTCTGAGGCTGGGGACTCACACCACCCAGCTGGTACAACAGGCGACTGTGTGGCTGGAGAGGAAGCCAAGTCAAAAGTAGTAGTTGTAGGAGTACACAACCAAACTGAGACTCTTGGCAGAAGACTGGTTCCAAGTAAAAACTGTGCTATGGAAAATCGTACAGGGAGAGCAGGTGAGTGGCCTGCAGGGAAGGGAGAAAAATTAACACACCCTACTATGTGCCAAGCACCATGTTAGAGACTTTACCAAAGTTGACTTTAAAATTCTCTACTACCTTATGAGGTAAATATTCCCCATTTTAGGCAGGACATCCCAAAGGACAATAGTAACAGCCACCCCACCTCTGAATGATCCTTAGCATGAAGGCAGTTAAACCCAGCTTCAAAAAAGTCCACGGGAGTTATATCACACCAGCTCCTGGGTGGTGTGATCATACATTCTTGAATACTCACTGGCTCATTCAGTTAGTTCACACTGAGACACCATGAACTGTCATTATTTTCAAACATACTCCTATTTCCTATTTCTCCATATGAGAACAAAGAAGAAACAGAAAGCCATAGCCCGGGAAGAGACTGTGAGTGAAAGGCATCAGCTACTGTCAACTCAGGGAAGCATCAGCCCAGGGGAGAGTGAGGAGGAGACATCAGCTGTCATCAACCTCAAAGGGAAGCTGAAGACTACTTCCGAGACTACCTTACTTTTTCCTCAGGACTTAAGGAAAGAAAGGGAACAAAATCCAAGTTTTTAATTAGCTAGGCCTTATGGTAAGGGCAATATACATACTTAAATTCAAGACCGCTTTTTGGTGAAGCAAGAAGGAAAAAAAAAGGAATGAGTTAAGCAGCATGTATTGAGGAAGCTCAACAGCAAACATGGTTTCATAACCAGTTTGAAGGGCAGAGGAAGAAGACTGAAGGGGACACTCTTGAGAAAAAGTGTCTCTCACAAGAGGGTCAGAAATAAAAACAAGAATGGGCCTAACATCTTCACGCAAGTATTTAATGAAACCTAGGGAATAAACTAGGAATAAATCTATTCCAGATTGTAAACTGCTTCCATTTTTGATATTACACATTTATGTCAAAAAACCATTACATACTGGAGTCTCCCTTGTAACAAAAGGCTATTATCTTGGATTTCACTTTCATCTAATATCACTTTCACACTTCTTCCTAGCAGAAATGTACAAGCATTTCTGTGTGTGTGTGTGTGTGTGTGTGTGTGTGTGTGTGTGTGTGTGTGTGTCTGTGTCTGTGTCTGTGTCTGTGTCTGTGTCTGTGTATGCATGCTGAGGGAGGGGAGTATTTTTGTTGTTATTTTGCTTTGAGGTAGAGTCTCTCTGTGTAGCCCTGGCTGGCAGGGAATTTTCTATTGAGACCAGACTGGCTTCAATCTTACAACAATCCTACTGCCTTGGCTTCCTGAGTAATGAGATTATATGTAGCTTTTCAGGAGGACTAGTGTGATGCCTAATCTAATCTTAGTTGTAAACTTCACTACATGTAGAATTAACTAAAACCCAAAGGGCTAGGTATGCCTGTGAGAGATTTTTTTCTTTATTAAATCATTTCAAGTGAGAAGACCCACTTCTCACCCTGACCTTCAGGGTGTGAAGACAGATACATCTTTACCCAAATCTTTTGAGAAGGAAGATCTACCTTTAATCTAAATAAACATCTTCTGCTGGAAGCCTATATAAAGGACATGGAAGAAGGGAACTTGTTCTCTGCCTGCTTGCCCTGGATCTTGAGTCCTTCACTGGCATTAGAGCATACTTCTTCGGGATTCAGGCATACACTAATGACCAGCTAAAACATCAGGCTTCAATGACTTAACAACTTCTAGATTCTTGTACCTTCCATTTGTAAATAGCCATTGTTGGAATAGCTGGACCACAGCCTGTAAAACATTCTAATAAATCTCCTGGATGGATGGAACCATCCATCCATCCATCCATCCATCCATCCATCCATCCATCCATCGAGTTCTAGAGAACTCTGACAGATTTTGGTACTAGAAGTGGTTCTAGAGCAACAAAAATATAAGGATGAAACTAAGTATCTTTCTAAAATAGGCATCTCACTTTGTCAATACTAGTTACTGAAGCCTTTCATGTAAGCTCAGAGAGTCCTGAATGATGAAAGCCCATTATGTGTACTATTTTACAAATTAAGGAGACAAATACATTTGATTATCCTGATTCACCAAATGTGAGAGGCAATGGATTTGGTGACTCTGTATATAAAACTTTGGACAATTTGTGGAAAAATAAGGAAAAGGATGACACTGGTCAGTTGACCTTAGCATCACTAGATAAACTGACAATGGGAAAGAATGAGCTTCACGATAAAATTAATCAACTTCTATCATCTCAGAATTTAGTGAACTCACCAATGAACTCAGCAATAAAAATAAAACTGACCAACTGTAGGTTTAGTCTAAAGCAGTGGCTTTCAACCTGTGGGTCGTAACTCCTTTGGGGAATCACATATCAGATACATATCAGATATTTACATTACAATTCATAACAGCAGCACAATTACACTTATGAAGTAGCAATGCAATAATTTTATAGTTATGGTTTAGCACAACATGAGGAAGTATATTAAGAGCCGCAGTTTTAAGAAGATTGAGAACCACTGACAACAAAGGTTTCTAAGTATGCCCTGGAAGAGATCTTCTCTCTAGCAGCCATAGAGCTCAAGTTACAGAAAATCAAACCAAAGCCCCCATTATAAATAAGACTGAATAAATTACAAATAAAATTCAGGTCCCAGCCTCAGAGGGTGTTAAAATTAAGGGCATTACTGGTAAAGAATAGGATCCTATACTTGATATGCAGATATGTAGGAGGACCCTATTGAAGCTGAGAACATTGAACCCTCAGATTCTCAAGAGTATGCTGTGTAAGACCTAATCCTCCTGGGAAGTCCCAGAAGACATGACCTTCACCAGTCCTGTAAGACCAAAAATGGTGAGGGGTACCAGCCCATTTGAAGAGCTTTGTTGTTGTAGCCCTTTTCCTTGTGTCAGACCTAGGGTCTGAAGCACTGCTGTTCAGTTGAATGAACTTAATTCAGTGGGTCTAATTGGACCCTGAGGTCGCATGGGGCTAAGTAGCAGCACTGAATCAACAAAGACAATGTGACTGTAGTTATGGTTTGGGCAGCACAGATAAAACTATGTCCATAATGACCTAACCTTTAATAGGTAACACAGAAAATCTGATTTTTACGGTGGTATGACTCATATGGACCTTTGGTACTGTCTAATCATATTATTCCAGGCATGAAACATTCTAGGAAACCTATTGCATTTTTGTTTGATCCATATAAGCAGAAAAATTCTCAAACTAAGAAAGCCTATAATTGGATCATGGGAAAAGAAATCAGCCCATAAGCCAATTTCTAGACTTGAGCCAGTTTGCCAAACCAAAACGCCTTGAATGAGGGGACTGCCAGGTTCCCCTGAAGAAAGACCTTGATAAAATACCCAAAAGTTTCACTGTTAACCGTTCTCAAGTCCTTTCCCAGAGGGCCCTACAGCCTTTGACAGGGTTAACTGTACACTGGAGGAAAGGAAACAATCAGACTTCCCAGGATCTACTGGATACTGGTTATGAATTGTCACTGGTTCCAAGAGACCCCAAGAAGCATTGTAGCCTTCCAATTAAGTAGGGCCCTATGAAGGTCAGGTGGTTAATGGAGTTTTGGCTGAAGTCCAACTCACAGTAGGTACAGTACATCCCCTGAACTCATCCTTTGGTTATTTCCCCAGTCCCAGATATATAATTGAAATAGATATTCTTAGAAGCTGGCAGGATGCCCACTGGTTCCCTGACCTATGTAGTGAGGGCTATTGTGGTTAGAAAGGGTAAATGGAAGTCTTTTATTAGAGTTGCCTCTGCCAGAGAGAACAGCTAATCAAAAACAGTATCCCTGGAAGACTGCAGAAATTAGTACCACCATCAAGGACTTGAAAAGAAACAGAAGTAGTGGTTCCCACCACAATTCCCTCCAACTCCCCTATCTGGCCAGTGCAGAAGACAGACAGACATGAAGAATGACAGTTGACTATCTAAAACTACACTGGTAGTAACTCTGATTGTGCTGCTGTACCAATGTCCTTATCTGAGCAGATTAACACATTTCCTGGTATACGGCATACAGCTATTGATCCAACAATTAACTTTTTCAGTACCTGTCTGTTCCTAAGCCCCAGCAGAAGCAATAGGCTTTCAGTTGGCAAGACCAGCAGTATACCTTTACAGTTTTCCTTGAGGGAATCTATCACCTCTCCAACCCTGAGTCATAACTTACTTCTAAGGGATCTTGATCATCTGTCTCTTTTGCAGAGTATCATATGGTTCACTAAATTGGCAACATTATGCTGACTGGACCAAATGAGCAGGAAGTAGCAACCACTTTCAACTTGTTGGTAACACATGTGAATCAAAGAATGGGAAATAAATTCAGCCAAAATTCAAAGGCCTTCTACCTCAGTAAAATACTTAGACGCCCACTCTTATGGGACATAAAGAGATATTCTTTCTAAGATAAAGAATAAGTTATTGTATCTGGCCCCTTCCACCACCAAGAAAGAAGCACAATGTTTAGTGAGCCTATATGGATTCTGGAGACACTTGGGTGTGTTAGTCCAGCCTATATACCAAGTGACTCAGAAAACTGCTAGCTTTGAGTGGGGCCTGGAACAGGAAAAGGCTCTTTAACAGGTCCAGGCTGTTGTGTGCAGACTACACTACCATTTGGACCATATGATGTAGCAGAGCTGATGATACTTTGAGGTGTCAGTGGCAAATAGGGATGCTGTTTGGAAAATTGGGGCCTCTATAGGTGAATCACAGAAGACACTTTGGAGCAAGGGTCTACCATCATCTGAGAGACAAGTATCCTCCCTTTGAGAGACAGCTCTCGGACTGCTTGGACTTTGGTGGAAACCGAACATTTGACAATGTGACACCAAGTTACAAGACAACCCAAGCTGCCCATCACGAGCTAGGTATTATCTTACTGACCATACCATGAAATAGAACATGCACAGTAGCAATCCATTATCCAATAGAAACAGTATACATATGATCAGGCCTGAGCAGGTCCTGAAAGCACAAACAAGTTACCCAAGAAGTTGTTCAAATGCCTAAGGTTTCTATTCCTGTTACAATGCTACCTGCTCCCAAACATACATGTGTATATATAACCTCATATGACTAACTAAGAGAAGAAAAGACTAGGGCCTGCTTTACTGATGTTCTGCATATTATGCAAGCACCAACCAGAAGTGGACAGTTGCAGCATGACAACTTCTTTCTGGAACAACCCTGAAAGTCACCAGTGAAAGGAAATCTTCACTAAGGGCAGAACTTCAGGCAGTACACATGGCGTTTTGAATAGGAGAATGTGTGATTATTCACTGATTCATGTTTGTAGACATTGAATTGATTGAACAGTCAGGGACTTGGAAAAACCATGATTAAAAGATTTTAAGAAAAACATCTGGGGACTAAGTATGTAGAGAGATTTCTCCAAATGGGTGAAGAATGTGAAGATACTTGGTGTCCCATGTAAATACTCATCAAAAGTTGACTTCAGCTGGAGGAGCTCAATAATCAAGTGGATAAAGCCTCTTTTCCTAGCCATCTCTGTCACTACCCAATGGGCACATAAACAAAGAGGCCATGGTGGCAGAGATGGGGATGATACGTGAGCTTGAAAACACAGACTGCCATTCACCAATCGTGAACTGGCTATAGCTGCTGCTAAGTGCCAGATCTGCAACCAATACTGAGGCCCAGATATGGCACTGTTCCCTGAGATACCAGTTAACAACCTGGTAGCAGACTGACTACATTGAACCACATCTTCCATAGAAATAATAACACTTTGTCCCTAGTGGAATAGATACTTATACTGGTTGTGAATTTGGCTTTCCTGTGTGTAATGCTTCTTCCAAAACTATCATCTGTGGACTTACAGAATGCCATAGCCACCATCTTGGTATTTCATACAGTATTGAATCTGGCCAAGGGACTCATGTCATACCTGCGAAGTATAACAGTGAGCCTAAGATCATAGAATCCACTAGTCTTACCATGTTCCCTACTATCCTGAAGCAGTTGGCTCAAAAGAAAGATGGAATGGTCTTATGAAAACACAGTTACAACACTAATTAGTTGTCAGCACCCTTGGAAGGCTGGGGCAGGTGTTCTCTAGAAGATGCTATATGCTTTGAATCAGCATCCAACATATGGTACATCTTCTCCCAGAGCAAGGATCCCTGTGTCTAGAAACCAAGGAGTGGAAAAGGGAATAGTTCCACTCACTATCATGCCTAGTGACCCACTAGGAAAATGTTTGCTTCTTGTTCCCATGACCTTAAATTCTGCTGGTCTAGGAATTCTGGTTTCAGAGAGGGGAACATTCTTGCCAAGAGCCACAACAAACATCCCATTGATCTGGAAGCTCAGACGTCCCCTAGGCCTCTTTGAGCTTCTGATGCCCTTAAACCAACAGGTTAAGAAAGGAGTAACAGTGTCAGGAGGGGTCACTGATTCAGACTAAAAAAAAGAAATTGGATTGCTTCTCCATGACAGAGGTAAGGAAGAGTATGTCTGGAGAGCAGGAGAGATCCTTCAGGGCATCTCTTGGAGCTACTACACTCTCTTGGTGTTAACACTGACTGTGGTTAAGGTCCATGGAAAAACCCACTAAGGTGCTTGCTGAATATGGAGGAAACACAGAATGGGTAACAGAGAAAGGTAATTATAAATACCAGCTAAGTGGCAGCCTGACCAGTTCAGCCACCAACTATATGCCCAGATCCAGGGCTTTGTGTTAACCAAGCCCAACATCTACGCCATCTCTGAACTGCCAGAGAGAATGAAGGGACTGGTGAAGTGGTAATTTCTGCCTTTGTTGGAGACTCAAGTGTGTCCAGTGATGTTTTTCTAAAAGCTGTCTTATGAGGATGTTTTGCTGAAGCAGACATGTGAGAGGATGTTTTGCTGAAGCAGACACGTGGTATTTTTCTGGAAGCTATCTGGTAAAAGGGCATGTGATGTTTTGCTGGAGTGGGCACTTGAGAGGACACATGTTTTAGAAAGAGTATAAATATAACCCAACAGACAGTGGACGACACTCTGGCATTGGTTCTCCTTGCTGGTCTTCACTGGGCTTCCCAGACACTGGTCTTTGCTGATGATGCTATTGCCTTGGTGCGCCTTGCTTTCTTCCATGATCTTCGCTTGTTGTGCTTCATAGAGACAAGTGCACCAAAGAACTTCTGGTGGTGTTCTGGCTGCTTCTTGTAGCTTCGGCAGACTCATGCCAATTGGCAGAGCCTGGTGGTTTCTTCTGGACTGAGCCACTGGTTGATGTGCATTTGATGTTTCTCTAGTGAACTTGTCTGTAGACAACGAAGATTGGAATAGTCCCAAGAAACTGTTCCAAACAGGTCCATGTCCCCCTTGTCCTATTAGCCATTTTCCTCCTCTACCTTTGGTCAGTTGGGCTATAAATTTTTATATTTAAAAAATAAAAGCCTGATCCTATAGATCCAAAGCTCCAGGATCTCCATGACACAGGACAAAACCAGGATATCTGAGAGAGGTCCTAGTAAGAATCCAGTATTCACAATATAGCAGAAGCCAGACACCTTGAACCAGACCAATGACTCATTGCAATGAACATTTGCAAGTAAAGATGGGTAGGCAAAAGGGTGTACTGTGGGACACACTTTGATACACTACAGTTTCCCTATTTTTTTCCTTTTGGTGAGGACGTTACAAAGATGGAGGACAGGTATAAAGGGATAGGAAGATGGGTGGGGTTGGGGTACATGACTTGAAATTTACAAAGGATCAATTAAAAATATAAACAAATGAATAAATAAATGTCAGCTAAGGCCACATAACCAGTTACAGAGATAAGAATTATAATTTACGGGCTGGTGAGATGGCTCAGTGGGTAAGAGCACCCGACTGCTCTTCCGAAGGTCTGGAGTTCAAATCCCAGCAACCACATGGTGGCTCACAACCATCCATAATGAGATCTGACTCCTCTTCTGGAGTGTCTGAAGATAGCTACAGTGTACTTACATATAAATAAATAAATTTTAAAAAATAATAATAATTATAATTTACGTAAGTGTTTCTGATATATTTTTGTTTAGACTATAAAGATATTTGTGTTTTCTTTCCTCAATTTATCATGAAATGTAGCATCAATTAAGAGACTACCAGTGGACATTATTTTTAAGTGTGAGATCCTAAAAGAATGTCCCTCAAGGAACATTGCCACCTATTCTAAGTTTATAATGTGTTTGTATAGAAGATAGTTATATCATGTTAAGTGTAAATATGACCTGGTTATTGTTTTCATTTGGAAATTAAGCATGATATCAAAAGATATGATTGTGTGCCAGGTTGATAAGAGATGGACTTATGATTATTAGTCTAGGCTGTCAAGTTGACTACACTTGAAATTAACTAAAACCCAAATGGCTAGGCCTACCCATGAGAAATTTTTTTTCATAAGTAAATTATCTGAAGTGGGAGACCTGCTTCTAATCTGGATCTTTGGGGTAGAAAGATTCATCTTTGATCTAGGCCATACCGTCTGCTGGCTTCCTATACATGGAAGAAGGAAGCTTGTTCTCTGCTTGATTATTCTTGCTCTCACTGGCAAGTCCATTCTTTCACTGGCATGAGAGCCTACTTCTTTAGCACTCCAGCATATACTAAAGACCAGATAAGACAGCCTCCTGGACTGAACAACTACTAGATTCTTGGGCCTTCTGTTGGTGGATAGTCATTGCTGTACTAGCTGGACCATAGCCTGTAAGTCATTATAATCACTCTGTACCTTTACATAGACAAACAGACTGATTCATTCTTCAAGTTCTGTTCCTCTAGAGAACCCTAACCAATATAATTAGGCTCCTTAACACTCTTCTTTGCATCCTCTTCAGAAGCTTGACCCTAAATGATGGGGATCATAAACAATGATCCTAATCCTATGATAAAACCCAAGACAATCTGACTAGGCCATAAGGGTAAAATATACCCAAAATTACATGCTATTCTGCTAAAAACCAGTTTTGTTAAAACACTGGAGATCACAAAGCCAGTACTAAGACATAAACTACAAAATACTCAAAAAGCTAGGTGTGATGGCAGGTGCCTATAGTCCTATCACTTGATAGACAGGGGAATAAGGACTTCAAGGGTTCAAGGTGAGCCCAGACTATGAAACCCTATCTCAAAACATAAATCTAAATCATGGGGGTGGGAGGTGGGGAGTGGGGGGTGGGAGTGGAGAGTGTTAAATTAAAACACTCAGAAGAGAAGAAAGCAGGAAGGGGGCAGAGGATAGACAATGGGACACCAAGGCATATGTATGTGCAGTCTTACGTATCTACATCAATAATAGTGTCATGGAAAGAAAACTAAACCGTTACTACAACTAAAAGGAAAGACTAAATGACGAACACAATATTATGTGAGTTCACACTATCTGCAAGTTACGGCAGCAAATCTATTTCAAAAACTGAATGAAACAGAGCAACAGAGACTAAACACAGACAAGGCTGTCATAACCATAGAGTGAGCTACATTTAGATTCTGGCACAGGAGATCCTGTAGTGTCAGCAGCTTCTGCTAATTTTGCCAACAGATAGTTAAGTGCTCTTTACTGTTGACTGACTAGTCAACATAGTATTGAAGCAACTAGACAGCTAAACAAAAAAAGTTCACCCTACCTCCACACAGTTTATGCCATGAAAATTCCTATGGGTTAACTAGTTCATAGACTACAAAACCAAAAACAGAAAACTAAAAGATGTGTATTTTATAATCCAGAAGACTTTCTAAGCCCTTGAGGAACATAAAAATAAAAAATTTAAAGTATAACCAAATATATCAGAGATAACATGAAAATGTGAAGAATAAAAAAAACTAAACCCCAATCTAACTTGGGCCAAATGCCAAAATAAGTTCAAAACAAAAAGAAGGTGGAAAGATGGCTCAGTGGTTAAGAGCACTGGCTACTCTTTAAGGATTAATTCCAGGTTTAATTCCCAGAACCTGCATGGTGGTCTACAACTATCCAAACTCCAGACCAGGGTATCCAACACCCTCTTCTGACCTCCATGGACACCAGGCACACAAGTGATGAACAGACATATATGCAAGCAAAATACCCATAAACATAAAATAAAAATTTTAAAACACCCAATAGTATGCATACACACACACACACACACACACACACACACACACACACACACACACACACGGGAGGGAGGGAGGGAGGGAGGGAGGGAGGGAGGGAGGGAGGGAGGGAGGAAGGAAGGAAGGAAGGAAGGAAGGAAGGAAGGAAGGAAGGAAGGAAGGAAGGAAGGAAATTAGGAAGTTTATAATGGAGCCTAAAGTGATCTCTAGATGGTTAAGATCACTGACTGTTCTTGCAGAAGACCTTGTTTCAGCTTTCATCACCCACATGGTATCTTACAAGTCTCTGTAACTCCAATTCCATCCTCTTCTTGATTTCTCAGGTACGAGGCACACATATGCAAACACACATGCAGACAAAACACTCAAGCTCACTGAGTTAAGGCAAACTGCAACACAACTTGTATCTATCACTCTAACAATATCCTGTGTAAAAAGGCATTTCCATAAAGAGCTAGTGGGAGGGAGACAGATGAGAGGGCCCGTTTCCCCTGGGACAGTCAGCAGTTGGTAAGCACTGATTACACATATGTTTAAAATCACTATTAGTGGGCCTGTAGGATTGTTCTGAGGGTAAAAATCAAACCTGCTACCATGCCTTAGTATGCATGGTGGAAAGAGCTAACGCCCACATACACACACAAAAATAAATGAATAAATAAATACATAAATAAAATGTAAAAAAAATCTAAGGTGCATTCTTTCAAAAAATGACATTAAGTTGTTTATTTCCTGTAAGAAGCAGACAGCTAGAAATAAGAAAATTTGACTTCCTAATTCTCAGCTGTTGGACAATTCTTGGCTGCCTTGACTATAATGATTTACCCCTTAATGCTAGCACCAGGTGTCTACGTCACACCTTGGACATCTTAAAATGACTGCAGCATGATCATAGCTGACAGCCCTCGCTTCTGAAGGCAGCCAGGGCTGTTTTGAGATAGTATCAAACTTTTTGCCATCACAAGCCTGGATGAAGTCCAGATGACACTGCAACCAGCTTCACCTAGGCCAGACAGGGATCACTTTCCCAAGTCATCTAGCCAAAGGGACTACTCTGACTGTGACTAAATACAAGGCTAGATACTACTGGTACCCTATACAAACCTCCATTAACACCAGTCATAGTTAAGAGGCAAGGCTGATTGGTCCAAAATAAATGCATGAGACTGATCCAAACAGCCTTTCTTCAGCTATGCCAGCAGGCTATTAAAGCTCAGTGAGTGGGCTAGAAGATACTCTCCTGCGCCTTCTTCCCTGTTATTGCAACATTAAGCCCAATGAAAGCTTCTCTCAAATGGTCTTTCCTTGCCCAGTGGTTCAAGCTTCACTGGAAACATAGAGAAAGTATGAGACCAGAGCAGTGAAGCAGCAGGGGCAGGGACTGCCTCAGTCACGTGGCTGAGCTGTAGGGACTGTTGGGACTAAGGGCATACACTACCACACTAGTTTTAAAACTTTGAGTTCTCAAAAATTACAAGAAATCTGCTACTATATTGAACTTACGGATGTTTCAGAGGACTGAAATGTTGCTAAATGACAATGTTTGGGGAATAGAGTATACTGACACCTTAGCTACACTAGGATTTTTTTTCTTTACAAATTGTAACCAGAACTTTCTCTTGACACTCACCTAAGTAATGTGCATTACAAGGCAATAAGCCATGCAATCACGTACTTATTTACATGTAAAATAGACCTAGGTTTTTCTTTAGCAAAAATGGTTATATTCTATTATTTTAATAGAACTTTATTTTTTTAATCACTTGTAAATATCAATAAGCAAATAATTTTAATCACCTCAAATATTACTAGGAAGAGCAAGCCTACACATATTAAAAGTTTAAAAACTCTTCATGAATATAAAAATCATTATATACATCTAATGCTATTTCTATTGCAAACAACTCTACACTTCAATACTTACCAAAATTCTCTTTTCATAAGACACAGATGCTTACAAATACATCTTATTATACAAGAAGTATACCTGGCATGTTGTTATCATGTCATTTAGGCATTACCTGAGCAAGGCATTCACGGTATTAAAAAAAAATTTTTTTTAACATAAAAATAATTCAGGGCAAGCATGGTACCATGCACTTTTAATTCCAGCACTCAAACCTCAGAAGCAGATGGATCTCTGAAGCCAGTCTGGTCAACAATAGTGAGTTCCAGGCCAGCTAGAGCTACATGGTGAGATCCTATCTCAAAACAAGCAACAACAAATTACTGAAGGAAAGAAAAAACACCTTATAGTTTTTAGTGTGTGTGTGTGTGGGGGGGGGGGATTGACAGATGTACAAGAAATACACTAAGAACATCAAGGGTAATACCAATTTCTTCACTAAACCTAGAAAAAAACGGCTAAAAAAAAATGAAGGTTCTCAAGTTTTTCTAGTTGTTAAGACAAAGCAAGTCACTTGGAAACTATATTCTGATAAACAGCCACATGATAGCAATACGGTATGTATTCTTTAGTGTTGCTTAATGACATATTGATGTTGGGTAATTCTTTAAAAGATTAACTGAAGACCAAAGAAAATGAATGCATAATATATCACTGTCTTCAAGTCAGAAATATTTTTTTAAACAGAGAAAGGAATTAAAGAGATGGCTCAAGCATATTAAAAGCCTTTATGGTTCTTACAGAAGACCTAAACTCAGCTCCCAGGATCCATGTCAGGTGGCTCATAACAGCCTGTAACTTCAACTTCAAGGGATCTATCTGATGACCTCTTGTTGCCTCCCCAGGCACTGTACTT
This sequence comes from Mus musculus, assembly GCF_000001635.26. Classification (NCBI taxonomy): domain Eukaryota; kingdom Metazoa; phylum Chordata; class Mammalia; order Rodentia; family Muridae; genus Mus; species Mus musculus. Next base: position 47,574,769 of record NC_000072.6, read on the forward strand.
ACATGCACAGTCACACACACACACACACACACACACACACACACACAGAGAATTGAAAATAAAAACCTTTTAAAAAGAAGGAAATATATTCTGAATTAAAATTCTGTGGCCAAGATTGCTAAGATTATTTCTGAACCTCAATAACAAGGAAGTATGCTTAAAAAGCTCCACAAGGACAAAATCTGAACTCTTTAGTCTTTATCAAAATTACTAAGATAAAATATTCAAAACGTATACATCTACAAGCAACTTAAATGGACTCAGCAGGGTGTGTGTGTGTGTGGATGGGGGAATAATTAAAGAACTCCTGAATTTAAGAGGGAATGGGGAGGAGGAATGGAAACCATGTAAAGACAGTACTCCTGAATGAAATACTCAAAATGTTTAAAAAGACAGCAGACTAAACTTTAAAAGTACTTGCTGCTCTAATAGAGGACCGAGTTCAGCTCCTAGCACCTACAAGGTAGCTTATAACTATGCATAACTCCAGTTATGGGAAATCTAATATCTTCTTCTCATCTCTTTAGATACAAGGCATGCACATAGTCCATTCACATACATGTAGACAAATACTCATATACATAAAATAAGGATTTTTAAAAGATCGGGGGTTTCACTATTATAACCATGAATTTGAAATTACAAATATTTGTAAAATTATAAGTCAGACTTTAAAGACTTGTCACCTAAAAACTATAAAGAACTAGGAACTTTTCCAAATCATGTATTCTTACCAAGACCATATCACCATGAACATCACCAAAGTCACCATGTATATAGTATTATCTGTGAAAATGCCACTGAATCATCACAGAAGCCTTTGAAGCCTGTGTGTCACACAACCTCCACAAGCCTCAGGTGACAGCAAATTATGGCTTGTTTATTATAATACTGTTATATATTAAAATGCTCGTTGAAATAATTACTTTAGAATAAAAAGGTTATCTCCATGTTTATGCATTCATGAATAATCTATGATAGTATAATCTTAATTCCAAATCACTTGCTTTTCCTTGAATTTACACTCAACACCCTTTATCATATCTTTCTATATAAAAAAAGGCACCTAAACAGAAATGTTCAAACCAGAATCCTAATAAGTAGCTCTCTTCTATTTAGATCTCTGCCATTCTCTACCATCTTGCTGGCAGTATGTTTTGATGCGATACTTAATAATAAACTCTACCATAAGACTTTTGTTTGAGATGATAATTACATTTCTCCCTTCCCTTACTAGAGGATTTTATTTTATTTTTCACCTTTCTTTGAAAATAAATTATCTGATGGTGACTAAGATCTCCCTCACACAGAAAATGTAACTGTAGAAAACACCAATCTTGGAACACTGAATTTTTTAAAATTCTCAGTCTTTAAACAAAATGGATAATAAAAAACTTTCTTAGATCATAAATATAAAAAGAAATATTTCTTAAACATGGCTAATTTTTATTTAGGAGACAGGGAGGAAAGCAACTGTGAATTAGAAAGCCTGGCTCTAAATAATACTAATCTGAGCATTTTAGAGATTTGATCTCAAAGTTTGTTTTAAGTCTAGTATGCCTAAATAGCCAAAATATACCCTGAAACACACCAAGCTGTTAAAGGAATTATTGTAGTGTGGTAAGGCTGCCACTGATACACACTGAAACAAGTAGCAATGAAAGAGAGACATCCTGAAGTCTGTGAATTCTTCTCAATAAGCAATAAACATTACAATAAGTAGAAAGCAAATGTGTTGAGAATTGTTGCAACACTGTGTTAACCAACCTCCCTAGTCCCGCGCAATGAGCTCACAGAAGTCATGATGTGCACAGGCTGTATCCTCCGCTGCTTCCACTCTTGGTTTAAGGTTTCAGTTCTTTCCAAAATTTTCTGACGATTGGAACTAAACATAGTCTTTTAAAAACAAAGGAGAAATTGTTCATTGTTACAATATGTAGCATCTTTAAAGCCGGTTAAAATCTAGTGACTCACCAGAAGTACCATGACCATGTCCTCAAATGTACACAGATTCACACAAGATACTACAATTCTCCACACTCTAATAATAAATACAAAAACATTACTCCTACTTGCTTGTAAATAAAGGGAAACAAGAAATTATTTCCATCCTCTCTTTGTTTAACTTTGTATTTCAGAAATCACAATGACTTTAGAAACACAAAGCCATAAAACAAATGCCTTTGTGTTTCAGTCCTGAGTTTATACAAGCACTGCAAAGGTATACTGAAAAGACTGATTTCCCAGCAGGCTGAGTAATCCTTAATTTAAATGTTACCATTAATGAGCATGATTTTTTTTCATTTTTTGAGAAAGAATCCATGTATCCCAGGATGATCTTGAGCTTATTTTTTATTACATTGTTGATTCATGTGCCTGTGCATTACATACTACAGCGCTTCTATAGCTATCTGTCAGAGGACTTGTGGGGCCTGGTTCTCTCCTTCCACCATGAAGGTCCCACGGATCAAAATCAGGTCATCAGATTTAACAGCAAGTGCTTTTACCTGATGAGCCTCTCATCAGTCCAGTCTTGAACTTCGGGTCCTTCTGCTTCTACCTCCCCAAGTGCTGGCATTAGAGGCACCCAGCACAGCACCAAACAGTCATGATGTAATTTTAACTAAGACAAATCAAGAACCATCGCTTTCAGGTCTCAGTCGACTTTACTGTAAACATGACCTTGACTGAAAATGTACCATTTCGAAGTAAATCTATTTAACTTGGGGGTAGAAGGAATTCGTTTCAATTATATATGCATTTTTATGAAATTACCTTTACTTCATCAGCTCTTCTGAACCTCTTGAGCTGTCTCAGTCTCATGTACTCTGATTTTACACGCTTCCGCCAACAAACCGGTCCCTTCTCAGATTTCTTCCCAGTCTGGCCCATGATTATTCTAAAAGCAATGATTTCATATTATAATCACTTATCTAACCAGCTTGAATATGATCTTTTAATCCCAAGCAAACTGATATCAACAAAACATTTTTACTGTTGATATTTGTAGAGAAAAGCCCATGTACTCTGTATAGTTAAATCCTGGAAATGTGTCACTGAGTGATTTTATTTAATTTTTGTTTGGTTGGTTTTTTTGTTTTTCAAGACAGAGTTTCTCAGTGTAGCCCTGGCTGTCCTGGAACTCACTCCATAACAGGCTGGCCTCAAACTCAAAGATCCACCTGCCTCTGCCTCCCAAGTGCCACTGTGCCCAGCTTTTAAAACATATTTTTATTTATAAACACATACTTTTATCTGTAAATCTTAAATAGTAGAAGGTTTACATATATGTGATCTCATTATGGGAATTATGTATACTATACCACAAGCTAGTTTTTACTGCAATAAGGGCTCACATTTTTAGAGTAAAAACTAAGTTTTTGATTATTTAAAAGTTATTTGAAGTAAAAACTTTTAAGTTTTTAATTATTAAAAAGCTATAATAGGGGCTGGAGAGATGGCTCGGTGATTAAGAGCATTGGCTGCTCTTCCAGATGACCCAGGGCCAACTTCCAGCACCCACATGGCAGTTCAAATCCTCCTTTAACTCAAGGGGATTAAACTCTTTTAACTCTAGGGGATTGGACACCACCATCTGGCCTCCATAGGCATCAGGCGCCCAAGTGGTGCAGACATAATATGTAGGCAAAACACCCATATATACAAAATCAAATAAAATACATAGAATACATTTTTTAAAACACTGTTATAGAAGCAATGTACAACTGAATGATAATACACCTTATCCCCATGTCCACAGACTTCACATGTATGGGTTCAAACCTCTTAACAAAAATATTAAGTGGGAAAAAACTAAAACTAGAAAAAAACCAACAGCAAAACCTGAGTTTGTTTCAGTCCTAGTACTATGCTCACTCAATACAATAAATGAAGGGTAAGCACACACTGCTGTAGTCCCAGCCATTCCACATATCCCCAGCCAATTCCCAACACTTGGAGCACTGTCTACCCCACACCTCCTTCTCACACCGTAACAGGACTATAACAGGCACCTCTACGGTGAATATGTACAAGTTTATTGTCATTTTTCCTAAACAGTATTATACAACAAACAGTGCAGCAACTATTTACATAGCATCTCCATTGTATTAATTAATCTAAGTATAATACAGATAGTTGGAGCATAAAGATGTTCACAGGTTATGTCAATTACCTTGCCATTTTATATAAGGAATCCATGGATTTTTGGTATCCAAGGGGCTACTCCAACCACTCCCTCTAAATAGCAAGGGACCCCTCTAGTTGTAAAAGGTACAAGTGAAAAGGTTCCGTTTACACATTAAGAGTAGAAAGTGTACAGTAGGATAGTAAGGATAAATCAGGGACCGGCAGTTGTGGAACACACCTTTGATTCTAGCACTTGGAGACAGGAACAGACTGATCCAAGAGTTTAAGGCCAGCCTGGTCTACAGATTAAGTTCCAAGACAGCCAAGACTACACAGAGAAACCCTGCTTTGAAAAACAAAACAAAGGATAAACCACTCTATACACACACACACACACACACACACACACACACACACACAAAGGCACACCTAATCACATTTCTCACTTCAAATACTGTGATGGGGTCTTTACTTCTTGTGCCACTTTTTGTCACATGTGGGGTTTTGTAGCAAGAGGAAAGAGAAATGCAGCAAATACAAAGCAAATGCCTTCTGCCTTTAGTTGCAGACTCCATGAGCCAATTATAAGCAAATAAATATGGGAACTGGCTATCGTTCACCAGACATACAACACAAACTAGAGCCTGCACCTTAAGTCTAAATCAGTGTTCTTTTCTTATACAAGTATTAGGGTCATATTGTCTCTTCAAGAGATTACAAGGACATTTCTGTCTAGCTATACTAAATGTTATGAATTTTCATTATCTCAGGAGCAATAGGAAACCAGAGTGTTGAGTCAAAGGGAAGGTGAGGTGATTTATATTCTGAAAAGACGAAGCTGGCAGCCAGATAGAAACAGGAGAGGAGATAGGAGAATTGAAAGAGTAACGGTGTGTCCGGGTTAGATGGCACTACAGAGCAGTCTCTAAAGGAGATGATACTAGCTTTAGACCACACTGGAGACCAGAGAGAAAAGTGGTCACTTAGATCCCAGAAACTTAGGTGGGATAGGCTGGAGGAAGTCACTAGAGACATGCCTTTCAATGTAATGCTTTCTTTTCAGGAGCTCAACTGTTCTCTCAGCTTCCTGTCTACCAGAAGGTGAACACCTGACTCCTTCACAATTCCCAAATCCCACTACTGTCATAGTAAAACTTAAAAATCACAATTTTCACTGTACTCCACCCCCACTGTAAATTCTTCACTATCAAGAACAGGTTTTACATTTTTAAAATCCCAGAGCCTGCCTCTGTGTAAATAATGGACTTAAAAGCAATGAAAGCTTATTAGTAATTTAAACTGAGAGAGAGAGGGAGGGAGAGGGAGAGAGAGGGACAGAGAGAGAGAGAGAACGCAAAACCTGTATCTCATTAACACATCATTTGTAAAGTTTAGCTCTTCCTTTTAGGAAGGTAAGAAAAAGAGGCCATCCTGGACTATCTCTACGCAGAATCCAGAAAGAAAAGGAAAAGTGAAAAAGGGAAAGGGGGAAGGAAGGAGGAAGGAAAGGGGGAAGAGAAGGGAAAAACCAAAGAAAGAAGTATGCAAACTCCTAAGAAACCAACCGAGTATGAATCTCAGGGACTTGGGATCCTGGTTGAGCTGTCTTAGTCAGAACACTTGGGCCCTACCATCAAGCAAATAAAATCAGTTTCAGTAACTACTCCATCATATGAGCAAAAAAAAGACATAGAAACTCTGGCCCACCCCACCCCCAGCCTCCAACACACACCATACTAGTTTAGATTAGCTTTTCTAAGAATCATAGGTGGTAGAAAAGACAAGACACTTTAAGTTCTCTGAACTTAAAGGTTATTGTGTTACCATATAGAATGTCTCTTTCTAAAGCATTTCATCCTTCAATTTGTCCTAATGGATAAAGCTGGGTAGGGCACTGTCTTAGTCAGGGTGGAAAGGGTTTATTCAGCTTACACTTCCACACTGCTGTTCATCACCAAAGGAAGTCAGGACTGGAACTGAAGCAGGAGCTGATGCAGAGGCCATGGAGGGATGTTACTCACTGGCTTCTTTCCTGGCTTGCTCATCTTGCTTTCTTACTACCAGCTCAGAGATGGTACCACTCACTAGGGGCCCTCCCCACTTAATCACTAATTGAGAAAATGCCCCACAGCTGGAACTCATGGAGACACTTCCCCAACTGAAGCTCCTTTCTCTGTGATAATGCTAGCCTATGTCAAAATGACACACAAAGCCAGCCAGTACAGGCACCCAATAAATAATTTGAAATTTTCTTTTCTAGAATATCTATAATGCAATTTTTACTTCTTTAGCTGATAAATTACCCAAGTACTGAATACCACTAAGCTCAAACTAGCCAATTTATTCTTTTAAATTTGTGTACTCATTTAAGGTTTTGTTTCTTGAGATAGGATCTCACTATGTAGCCCAGGTAAACCTCAAACTTGCCACAGCCTTGCCACAGTCTTGCCACAGCCTCAAAAATGCTGGATTACAGGTATGAACCATAAGACATAGCTATATCAACTATTTTCTTTTTTAATGGTGCTAAAGATTAAAGCAAGAGGCTTCATGTACACTAAGTACATTACTATTGAACTACACTACTAATTTTGAATTGTTTAAAACACTAGTTCAAGTACCAGCAAGATGGCTCAGGGGGTAACAGTGTTTGCTAATGACCTGACAATGAATGAACCTTAATTAAACTATTGCCTCCATCAGATTGCTGTAGGCAAATCTGTGAGGCATTTTCTTGATTAATGCTTTAAGTGAGAGTTCAGCACACTGTGGGAAGTAGGGGTGAAGGTTTTGGGAGGGTGGTGGGGGGAGACCATTTAAGACCTATTATGTACCCAAACTGCTTACCTGCCTTTAAGAGAACATGGAGGCAACAGATGAACCTCAAGGACATTATACTAAGCAAAACAAGTCAATCACAGAACAGATACAGTCTATCTCTAGTCATACAAAGTATCACAAGTATTAGGTTGATACAAAGGTAATTTCAGTTTTTACATTGTTGAAATTTGTCCCTTATTCCTGGAACACATTGTTAAATAAATGTGGTTCTGTTATGCATCAATTTAATGTGTATTTCTTGCTTTAAGTCTTTTCCTATGACTTACTACTCCTTGCTGTTTTGGATTTATTCTGTACTACATGAAACGATGTTAGGCAAAATGCATATTCAAGAGATTTTCTTATTCAAGTTCAAAATGGGTCATAAAGTAACAAAGACAGCTGGAAACCTCAACACACATTTAACCTAGTAACTGCTTAAGAGTGAACCAGGAAGTGGAGGTTCAACAAGTTTTGCAAAGGAGATGGAATCTGGAAGGAATGAAATAACTGGCCATGGGATGCTGGGAAAGCCAAATGAGAACAATTATCTAAGCACCTCTTACAACTACCTGAGAAGCTGCCATAGGGACTCAATGTAGACCTGGAGCATCCAAGTCATCCTGCATCTGAGACAAGTTGGAAACATTCATTAATGTGCTGATGAAAAGTCCAAAGACCATTATTTTGAACTACTCTCCTCTCTTAGTCTATACAACACTGTTCCATTTCTCCACCTGACTGTGAAATGCAAATGGGACTATGTACAACAACCATGATGACCAGCTTCATGGTTGAACAAAAAAGCTCCAAAGTAATGCCCAAAGCCAAGAGGTTATGGTCCATTACAGCTTTCTGAATCCTGGAAAAAAATCCTTACAACCGAGATGTGGGCTCAACAAATCAATGATATGCATCAAAAAATACAACACTTGCAGCCAGCATGGCCAACAGAAAGGGGCCATTTTTTTCTTCGCAGTAGCACCTGACTGCACATCGCACAACCAATACTTCAAAAGTTCAACAAATTGGGCTACAAAGTTTTATATGATCCACCATATTCACCTGATCTTTCATTCACCAACTATCACTTCTTCAAGTATCTCAACAACTTCTTGCAGAAAACAAACTTCCACAGCCAGCAGGATACAGAAAATACTTTCCAAATGTTTGTCAAATCATGGAGTGTAGCAATGCAACATTCTGAAAATTGCTCTTCTATCTAAGAGGCAAACTTTTACTCACACCCAGAGTTAATAATACATCTTGAAGTCACTCAAGACTTAAGACTGCTAACCTACTGTGTACACAAATTGTTTACCTGCCTTTAAGAGAACAATGTAACAACCAACCTTACTTGTCTTGGATTTCCCATGTAATCAGCTTTTACAACCTAAGCTAAGGTACAGCTGGAATAGTTATGTACTCTTCTTCCATGCCCCTGACCCAGAGTAATGCATGTCTATCACTTCCTGAGAGCAGCAAATACCAAAGTTAAAAACAGCTTCCTAAAATCTACAAAAAGGTTGCAAGCAACTTGGTGATAAACAATGGTGTTTGTTATCTAGATGAGTCGGGATCTGTTGGAGTCAGTGACTTAATCCCCTGTAAAACTCTGTCAAAGATTTCTTAAAAATTTCCCATTCCTTCCTCCCTCATGTGATGCTTCCGGTACATTTCAATAAATACAGAGCAGAGCTCTTTGTTAAGGACATATGCAAATGATACAACAGACACACACAGCTCACACAACCACACAGAAGAAGAAAAAAACACACAGAGGAAAGAAAACCACACACAGTCATGCAAGAGACAAACACTGGGACAGAGTCCACAAGATAGCCCTTCAGGCAGGTACAGATTCAGACTCGAGAAATAGAGGATGCCCGGAAGACACAGGAAGTATGAAGTAGAATAACTACCCTCTTGGTTAAACAACTCCAAGAGGAAGTGCTTTTATTTCTTTCCTTAATGAGGGACACTGATGAATTATTGGCAACTCAGAGCTAATCGCTAATGCATTATAATCCACACAATGGAGCACAGTGTTTGTTTGTTTTATGTACAACAGAAAGAATGAAACTTATCTGTATTCCAAGCATGGTGGTGCATACCTTTAATCTCAGCACTCAGGAGGCAGAGGCAGAGAGATCTCTGAGTTTCAGGCCACCCTGGTCTTACATAGCTAGAACTATCTCAAAAAAGAAAAAGAAAAAGAAAGAAAGAGAGCGAGAGCGGGAGAGAGAGAGAGAGAGAGAGAGAGAGAGAGAAGAAAAAGAGAAAAAAATGTATGTGCTGGGGAAAAAGTGTTGATTTAATGGTTCTTAACTTTGATTAATAAATGTGTTTGAACCTAGTTATAATGATTTAAAATTCAGCCCAAAACACAATTCTTTTCACATCAAAAGTCAAAACCATCACAGAAATAAAAAGTAAAAAAGTACTTCCCAGGGGGCTGGTGAAATGGCTCAGTGGGTAAGAGCACCCGACTGCTCTTCCGAAGGTCCGAAGTTTAAATCCCAGCAACCACATGGTGGCTCACAACCATCTGTAACATGATCTGACTCCCTCTTCTGGAGTGTCTGAAGACAGCTACAGTGTACTTACATATAATAAATAAATCTTTAAAAAAAAAAAAAAGTACTTCCCAAAGCTTGTGGACAACAGATAAAAGTTCTAGTGATCTATTATATTCATCAATGAGAATACACTTAACATTACTGAACAATACACTTTAAAATAGTAAATACATAGGCTGGACAGATGGCTCAACTGTTAAGAGTAATTACTGCTCCTGCAAAGGACCCAAGTTCAGTTACCAACATATCAGGTGGCTCATAACTGCCTGGAATACAAACTCCTGGGGAATGTGATGTTTCTGGTCCCTGCAGACACAATCAAGCATGTATATATTCCCCACACAGACATGTACATATACTTAATTAAAACCAATCTTTTTTTTTTAAATGGTAAACATAGCAGGATGTGGTGGGACATGTCTTTAATCCCAGCACTCAGGAGGCAGAGGCAGGTGGATCTCTATGAGTTCTAGACCAGTCTGATCTACAAAGTTAGTTCCAGGGCTGTTACACAGAGAGAGAAACCCTATCCAAAAAACAAAAACAAAAATAACGACGACAAAAAACATGTCTATTATTCCAGCACTCTGAAGGCAGAGAGGCAGGAAAATCAGTCTGTTTGAGTCCACCTAACATATACAGTGACCGCTGAGGATAACTTGATACAGTTTGGTTTCTATGTATGTATGAATGTTTGGTTTCTACTTGGTCACTAGGTAAATTTACAGCATCATCAGTTTGTTTCCTTACCCATGCTCCCCATTTTTTTTCAATCAGTAGGATTTCTAAAACTTTCTGGCTTTAATCAACAGTCAAGTTCTTCAAGGAAATTCTTGTAATAACCAATAAAATAAGTTAGCACAACTCACTTTGTGATAGAAAATAGCTTCAGGAGGAAGGGCACTATTTACTGATTTGATCCTTTTTGCTGAGGCTACCTAGATCCTCTTCTTCAACACACCCAAAAAGATGACAGACTATGCCAAGAAGTAAGGCTGATTCCTGGGCCCTAACAACTTTGCCAGCCAGCAGCAAAAGCCAGAAGACACCACCATACCCTCCACTGAGCAGGCCAAACTGGTTGACAGTATGCCTGGCAGCAGGCGATGATTGAGCCTCTGCCAGGGCAGATGAACATGGCTAGCCCAACAAACCCAGTATAGGCAGGCCCTCAATAAAGGCGGATTAACTTCTTATTGTCCCTAGTCTCACCAGTGCAATGGTGGGGGATAGTTATTCTGGAGAATATGGGAGTTCAGGAGCCTTTGGACATCCTGGATGTGTATCACCTAGTCATCATTGCTCTGAGTTTTAAACAGAGGCCAGTGACCCACAAGAAAGCACAGGCCTAGATTGAGAGACTTCTAGCCAGCTGTGGATGCATCATGGGCCAAGGGGACTAGATATTTTCAGTAAAGTACCATGTGTCTCAATTGTTTAAAACTGTTGGTCATAGATTAAATAATTTTAAAAATGAAAATAAAATAAAATGATTTCAGGTCAATACGAACCTGTCCTCCCATATACAAAGCCTCTTTCCAAGCTCTAGCAAAAAGATAAACTTTTTTGAAGAGGGTAAAGTGAAGGAACTGGAATTGAGAAAAACAACTGAGCAATGTCTCTAAACTGAAGAGCCTTCTAATTCAATTGGAATAGGGAAAGAGGTTTTGGACCACAGGCTAAACAGACTCTTGACATGTTAAAATGGTTAGATATTCCAGAAAGAGAGCTATCATTATCTCATGGCAATCTTTTTATTCCTTAGGTATCTCATAGAAGCTATATTTCCTGTAAACAAGTAATAAGACAGACTGGGTGACTGCGTGACTGACTGACTGATGGAGATAAACAATGGTTATTTTGTACATTACACCAAATCGAGCTTTACAAATTTCGTAAATTGTAGTCATGGCAAAATTAAGCTCAACAATAGTATAACCACCTACTGATGTAGTAGCTCCATTACACAAGAGGGAAAGGCAATACATCTTAAAAAAAAAAAAAAAACTAAAAAGTCTTGTGGAACAAAATTAGGTGTTGCAAAAGAACAGACTGGTATTTTATAGAGTGAAAATAGTATACCAAAATCAAATACTTAAAAAGGATGAAATTTAAGGTCACCTGGGCTACATAGTATTTCTAGGCCAGACAATACTTTAGAGTAAGACGTTACCTTAGAAAAACTGCATGTATTTATATGTGCTATGTGTGTGAAATGCCTGCAGAGACGAACGAGGGCGTTGGCTCTGCTGGGACTGGACTTACAGCTTAGTTCTTAGCTGGATATAGGTGCTGGGAATTGAACACAGGTCCTCTAGAAGAGCAGCGAGTGTTCTTAACTGCTGAGGCATCTCTCTAACTCAGCCCTAAGATAAAGACTACCAATACCAACGTCAGTGTAGATTGGGAAGACTATAGCTCCTGTGCAGCTTCCACTGGAACTGAAACTGTCAACATAAATGGCACAACCACTCTTGAGAAAGCTTGACAATCTCTTATAAAGTGAAATGAATATTTATCACATGACAGAGCAATTCAACTTGGAGGCAGCTATTCAAGAAAAACTAAAATGTAGGTATAAAAGATCTACGTAGACAAACAGTAACTGCTTTAATAACCAAAAACTAAAAACAGTTCCATTTATCCATTGACACAAATAAAGGGGAAAAAAACCATAGAATATTCATATAACAGAATGCTACTTTGAAATAACTAGTGTAAGTTACAACATAGATATACATCAAAAACATGTTGGATGAAAGAAGCCAGTCACAAAAGAACACTTCTTTTCTCTTCTGTCCATGTAAATTCCTGAGCAGGAGAAATCTGATCAGTAGTTGAGGGATGATGATGAGATAGATGATGGCAGTATTACATTGTGAATGAGGTGGTTACTGCAGGTGTATACATTTGCCAAACTTCTCAAGCTGTACCTTTCAAACCCGCACATTGTACATAAACCACAGATCGGTAAAGTGGAACTGTTTTTTTTTTTTTTTTTTTTTTTTTTTTTTAAAGATTTATTTATTTATTATATGTAAGTACACTGTAGCTGTCTTCAGACACTCCAGAAGAGGGAGTCAGATCTTGATAAAGATGGTTGTGAGCCACCATGTGGTTGCTGGGATTTGAACTCTGGACCTTCGGAAGAGCAGTCGGGTGCTCTTACCCACTGAGCCATCTCACCAGCCCCCAAAGTGGAACTGTTAACTGAAAACTGAATGCTTTTCTAGGAAGCAATGTATCAATACTAAAGGCTTGGGAATATGCATCACTTTGAAAAGGAAACTCTCCTTATAGAAAGCTATCCTGCAAATGATCAAAATACACCTGGGAAGCAGGGTGCCAAGATGGCTCAGCCAGCAAGGCTCCTGCTGCACATGCCTGGCAGCCTGAGTCCAATCACCAAAACCCACAGAAAGGTGGATGGAAAGTACTGACTCTATATGTTGTTCTTTGACCTCCACATACACACCATGAAACACACACACAGGGAGAGAGGGAGAGAGGCAGAAAGGGGGAGAAGGGAAGAGGGAAGAGGGAGAGAGGGTTTTTTTAAAAAATTAAAAACAAAGGAGATACAAGGATGATCACTTCATCTGGAGACCATCAGAGAAACAGAGGGCAAGATTAATGAGCCACATTTATAAGCTGGAATACTGTCCATTCCTCTTTACAAAGGCAGCAAGTGCTGGCAAGAGCAACAAGTTTTCCTGAAAAAAGCTACATGGTAAGTCTTTTATGGCTGGCAGAGGATACATAATTTTTTTTCTTGAAGAAGTAGCAGTCTTTTACTACTCTCTTAAAAAATATATTAATATTCTTAATTTGTAGACCCTAAATAAAACAACCTGTAGGCTGGGGGTGTAGCACTGTGGGCACTGTGGTAGCAAACCGAAAGTATCAGATTGGATTCCCTATGTTACCCTAAACAAACAAGAAGTGGGAAGAAATCAGAACTTTAAAACCAAAACCCAACATCCAAATGCCCAAATTCTCCTTTCTCTACCAGCTCCTCTCTCCAGCCCTTGTCATTTTTTTTTCCACATTAAAAAATAAAAAAAAGTAGCTGGGCATGTTGGGATATAACTCTAATAATCTCAGCACTTGGGAGAAGAGGCAAAAGAACCAGGAGTTCAAGGCTAGCTAGCTAGCCTGAGCTACATGAGGCCCTGTTTCAAAAAAATGAAAACAGGCCAGACATGGTAGTACATGTCTCTAACCCCAGCACTCTGAAAGCAGAAGCAGAAACAGGCAGATAGAACTCTGTGTTCAAGGTCAGCCTGGTCAAAGAGTTAGCTATAGGATAGCCAGGGCCATACAAAGATACCCTGTTTCAAAAAAAGAAAGAAAAAGAAAGAAAGAAAGAAAGAAAGAAAGAAAGAAAGAAAGAAAGAAAGAAAGAAAGAAAGAAAGAAAGAAAGAAAGAAAAGAGAAAAGAAAAACACAGAAGTCATGAGATTCCATCACTAGCTGAGGAGCAATTGGCAACTAATGGTTGCTAGAGAAAGAAGTCAGTTTTCTTCAGTTGCGTAGATACTGGTTAAGTTTTCCATGCTCAGTAAATCCCACATCCATGCCCATGTGATCAACTCTAATCAAGCTCAATAAGCAATAAAAGGAGGCAGAAACATTATGAGACCAGCCTGCTTGATATAGCAAATTTTGAGCCGGCAAGGTTTATAGTATGAAATCTATCTCAAAAAAATAAATAAAATGCATCCAGACATGCATTCAACCTTGCAGCCCACCTAGGTCCTATAACATATTGCAACAGGGCCAAGCGGGATAAGTGTAGCTTTCACAGTCATTAAGGAAATTATTCTTTGTAACAGATGGAGAACATTTTAGAAGGCCACACCAGGTCAAAATGCAGAGAACAAGTAAGAGATCATGTGGTGCTCAGCCCCAATCGATACATCTACAATACAACTTCTGTGCCTAAGGTTCAGGGAATATATCAGAAGAGGGGGCAGAAAAAAAATTTAAGAGCCAGAAAATGAAGAAATCTGCTATGAAATTCTGTCTCCTAGAAGTGACAAGGAAGCTTCTTCACCCATGATGAACTCAACAATACAGCTGCCTAAACAAGACCCAAAGAAGTGCAATACCAATAAACATACTAACATTGAAGAAGAAAACCTTATGGGGCCCACCCCTAAACAAAGAACTACAGGCAATTATAGATTGCTGAGAGTGGGAGAAAAAGTCTTCCCAAGGGACGAGTACCCTAACTGGGTATCCACTAACAAGTGATCAGCCCTGAAATCATGTACATACAAGTAACACTAAATGGACCGAATGGGCTGTATTTATATATTTCGGTAAATACATACACAACAATAACAAAGGAAGTGACCGGAAACATGGAGGAGTAAATGGGAGAAACTAGGGAGAGGGAAGGAAAAATGTGATTATATTTCTATGCTTAAAAATTAAGAAAAAAAAATAATAAAAGATATGAGCTGGAAATATGGCTTAGCAATTAAGAGAGCTTGCTGCTCTTCCAGAGGATCTGAGCTGCATTCTCAGTACCTTCATGGCAGCTCACAAAAACAGCACAGCTGTAAACTCCAGTTCCAAGGGATCTGAGGAAGGTCTTCTGGCTTCCACCAGTTCCAGACAGAAACATTGTACATAGACATACATACAAGCAAAGACCCAAACATATAAAATAAAAATAAATGCATCTTAAAAATAAATACAAAGTTGTTTCTGGCTTATGTCACTTAGCACAAGGTCCTCCAAGTCCATGCAAGTTGTATAGCATGTATCAGAATTTCACTCCTTTTATATCACAATATCTTACTATACATATGCTTTCACTGCATTTTGTTTTCATCTGCTGATAAATGAAGTAAAAAGTGAAGTAATATATCACATTTTTAAAAAATATATGTCAAACAGTAGATGCTTTAATATCACAGTCAGAAACTGCTTAATGACAGGATTACATTACACCTGGAGTGTACTTATACAAACTGAGATAGCAACAATGTCATTTAAGCAATAATCTTATAGTACTTCATTATACAGTGCCTGAGTTCACTGTGCAGAAATTCCTTATCTCACTTCATTTCTGCTATACTTTTGTGTCACAGAGGTATATTCACAAGGTATATAACTATGTGACCATTTTAGAACTCTATCAGCTTCATGGGCTGAAGAGATGGCTCATCAGTTATGAGTGCTTGGTATTCAATCATGAGAACCTGTATTCTGATCAATGCCCAGATAGCAGCCAGGTATCTTGGAAATCACAGTAATTCCAGCTCAAAGGGATTGGAAACCCAATTCTGGCTTCCTGTACACACGCATGCACATGTACTCACACATGCAAGCAAATAAATATTTTTTTAAGTTTTTACTATGTGGGGGTGGGGTGAAGGAGTAGGTGGGGGAGTAGCTGGGGGAGGTGGTCTAGAAATCAAAGGACAACTTACTAGAGTCAAACAGTTCTCTCTACCTTGAAGGTTCAGGGTGAATCAAACTTAGGTCATCAGACTTGGTGGCAAGTACTTTTTTTTGCCCACTGAGCTATCTTGACAGCCTAATTTTAAAAAAAAAAAAAAATTGTAATAGAAAAAAATGTATCAGGTCTAACTTCTATAACTTTTGAGATACTATTAGATTTGTCTCTACTTTTGACATTAAGAAAGAATGAAGAGCCCTGCATGGTGGCGCACGCCTTTAATCCCAAACAGGCAGATTTCTGAGTTTAAGACCAGCCTAGTCTACAAAGTGAGTTCCAGGACAGCCAGGGCTATACAGAGAAACCCTGTCTCAGAAAAAAACAACAACAACAACAACAAAAAAAAAACAAAAAAAAGAATGAAGATCAGGTTACAGAACTGCACAGCAGTGTACAGGACCATAGAAGAATGATGAAGAACAACCCAATAAGTGACTTATAATTAGTCATTGCTTCCTTCAATTTTAGCTTCAAAACCTACCTGAAATTACAACAAGGTATCCTTCAGTTAAAAGTCTTGCCACCTTCAAGCCAAATATAGTGGCACATGCCTATCATCTTAGCTACTCAGGAGGCTAAGATAGGAATATCATGAAAAACTAATAGTTTGAGACAGTTATGAACAACACAGCAAGATCTACTTCAAAAAAGAAAAAAAGAAAAGCAGAACCTGGTGGTACACATTTATAAAACTAGCACTCAAAAGACTAAACAGGAGGACCTCAAATCCAGGTCAGCCACAGCTACAAATAAAGACCTAGTCTCAAAAAAAGAAAGTAAGTTTGGGCTAGCATTTGAAATGTAAATGAAGAAAATATCTAATAAAAAATTGAAAAGAAAGAAAGAAAGAAAGAAAGAAAGAAAGAAAGAAAGAAAGGAAGGAAGGAAGGAAGGAAGGAAGGAAGGAAGGAAGGAAGGAAGGAAGGAAAGAAGGCAGGCAGGTATAGTGGCCTATCCTAGCACTCAAAAGCCAAGTGAGGTAGGATAGGACTGCCTCAAATTTAAGGCCTGTCTGGGCTACATAGTAAATTCAAGACTAATCTGAGTTACATAGCAAGTGAGGGAGGAAGACCTAGCCTGTCTGCTTTGCCAATTTTCTTTATTATTGAGGAAGAATATGTGAACCCATGCATGAACACATAAGATAGCTTTTTTGGGGAGTCGGTTCTCTCTTCCCCTGTACCAGGTTCCAGGAATCAAACTTGGGTTTCATAGTAAGCAGTTTTATTTATATCTCACTGTTTTCCAAATTTCTCTGTCAATTTATTTCACTGTATCTTTCCAATTTCCTTAAATCACTTGGTTATTAACTATTCTCTGGAAACTACCAACCTAAGTGTTAGGCAACCAATCAAAAATAGGACAGAAACTTTGTCCCACAACACTTAGACAGTGTGAAGCATAAACAAGTGAACAATTTGATACATGCAATAATATAAGTATGAACAAAACTCTGTGAGTGTCTGAGACTTCTGGGACAACATCTCTAAAATAAAGCACATACTCTGATGGACCTTTCTCTGAATTTAATGAATTGTTCCTTTCTACCCATGTTCCACCGTAAAGATTCTACCAACCTATAACTACTATGGAATGTACTGAAAAATTCACCATCTACACTGACATAAAGACTTCAAAGCTAATCTATAAACCATTTCTATAGCCCATAAATCATTTTATCAGCAGAGAAATTTTCCTTTGTTCGTTTTTTTAAGGCAAATCAACTTTCTTCATTATTATTTAAAGGCTAGTAATAAAATAAATCTAAACTTCTTGAGCATATGACTTCAAAGGATAAAGGACAACCTAAAGCAAATGAATTTTGGTGTGATTTGGAAAATCTGACTAAAACCTTTACATAGCCAACACAAAAATAATCACATGTATCCATGCAAAAGAATATCAGTACCAAAAAGAACACTTCTAGCTACACATGTCAACAAGTGGCTTTTTCTATCCCTATTTAGACTTCTTAAACATTTCTCATTTCTACCGAAACATAAGGCAATATTTTCAACCAATTCTTCAGAGAGTTAAGGAAATATATGTGGCAAGTACAAAACAGCAAATGTCAACTACAGGAAAAAATCACATATTCAGGCAAAACTGAATTGTTAAATTCTAAACTAATTTTCTACCAAAATTCTATACAACTAGCTCACCTCATAATGAATGAGATTATCAATAGGATTTTAATGTAAACATAAACCTTATGCTACAATCTCAACATTTAGAGCTGCACCTGGAATGTCTATTCTACGATGCTCCTGCAAATCAGAAACAACAGAAATTTGACACTGCATTTCTTTGTCTCCATTCATATGAAACCGTAAATTAGCAGATGTACTTTAGGTCTTCATTAGATGAAACAGTGCAACAAGAGTCTGTTCTTTTGGTTTTTTTTTGTTTTTTTTTTTAAGAAATATATTCAAAACCCATCAAAATTAGAATATAGGATGCAATTTTCCTAAGTTTTCCTAATGCAATTTTCATTCTCTAGTACACCTCTCCAAAGAGAAAAGGCAGGATTCTTTTCGTTTAAGACCAGAATCCAATCCGTTTCCAACTTGAGAATACAAGAACAGGAAATTAAATATAACCTAAATATTTCCACATTCTTCTAAGTAAAATTGACTTTTATTCCTGAATATGAATTCACTGCTAATATTCATTAATAAAAAGTAATTGAAAATACATTTTTAAATCGCCAAAAATATAAACTACATTCAACTGTGACAGCATTAGTATTTTTCAAATGTTTTATGTGCCATTAAAAACCCATAGAATTAAACTGATAACGACTTTCCTGAAACTGAAAAGGCGTTGTAGCGTTGTTGTACGGTATTTTAAATATCAAAGACAAATTTTTACTTCAGATGAATTTAGATTCTACAGATCCTGTTAATAAGCAAAGTAAGTTTCTTTGAATTGTGACAAGAATACACTCGAATTTCTTAGGCAACAAATGCCTTTTCTGACTCACCAAAGCTATTGTTCACGGGAAACGTGACCCACTAAAAAGAAACTGTCAATTCTACAGCGTAAACCCACATTTCTCGTGGGTATTTTATTTCGATCATCTAGTCTTTAACAACCTACCCCTGGAGATTTGGGGAATAATCACTGAGTAAATGACAGTTGATTTCGTTAGCACCTGTCACCATTCTCAAAAGCACACAAGTTGGCCAAAACAGATTTTGTTTTTCTTTCAGGTTTTGGTCCTTTAGAAAGTAGAACTCACAAGACATTCACCAAGTTTTCCGAAAGCCCGTGCTTTCTCAATTTCTCCCATTTTCAAAAAGTAGCCCTGAAGCATACGATCTGGTGCGTGCAAGGGGGGCTGTATAATGAAGTGAGAGAAGGAAACACAGCTGGACTCTTCCATCGAACTTAGCACAAAGCCAGTCGAGGACACTAGCAGCCCGAGGCAGTGGGAGACTCCCGGCTCTCGGGGAAATGTCAGCCGCAGGGCTAAGGGAGTTCCCACATTGTGCACGCAGTCCCGCCTTAGCAAGGCCCGGCGTTAGCCGGTCGCCCCCAGCAGGGCCAGGCAAGGACGAGCCCTGCCCACTCGCGCTCGCGTCGCGCCTCCCCACGCCCCCACCCGCGCGGCGGGAGCCCCGAGTGTCGCGTCCTCCCCTCCCCTTCCGAGACACAGTCTGTCCTTTGTCTGAGTGCAGACTCTCGACTCGGTCCCACCAACTTGTGTGTAAGTCCCGTCCTACCCGGGCGCTCCCGCCTCCCAGCCACACAAAGAAGACTTGAGGCTCAGCGCTGCCGGCCCCGATCGGCCACAGGAACGCCCCCAGCCCCGGCCAGGCGGGACCAGGCTCCGGGACAGAAGCCCCCACTCCCGGCCCCCGCCCGCCCGCGTCTGCCGGAATCCACAGTTCACTCGTGGGACCGCGGGGACCGCCACACACCTCACGACCGCTCAGAAAGCTGTCCCCTAGCCCTCCCTCCGCGCCTACAAAAGCGGCGCTCGAGTGAGACCCGCTTGGGCGATGCCGAAGACTGGCCAGGCACCCGCGCGGAGGTCCCGCGATCGCCGCCGCCGCCGCCGCCGCCCCGGGGCGCGTTCCAGATCCCTGACTGCCGACCACCGGCGGCCGACGGCGCGGACTACCTTCGTCCCGCGCGCCAGCCCGCGCCTCTCCCGCGCGTCGCCCCCAACCCGCCGCCACCGCCACCGCCGCCGCCGGGACTCCACTGCCTTCGATGTCCCACTGGGTGTCGGACGCGACCGGACCGAGCGCCAAACGCAGCAACCCAATCGCCATCGCTTTTATTTGGCCCCCCCAGCACTATCAAGCGCCTCTCCGATTGGAGGATGCGAGAGGGCGCCCGTCCAATCAGAGGGCCGAACGGGCTGGGAGCCTTCGGAGCGAGCTCCAGCCCTGGGAGCGCGAGGCTCACCAGCGCGTGCGCGAGTGACAGGGCTCGCTCTGAGGAACGCGGCTTGCTGGGTGGAAGCACCACAGTCGCTGTCTTTGTTCTTTTGCCAACGTGCGGTACCTCTCAGGAAAGCCATGGACAGGCAGGCGGAGGCCGGGCACTTGGCGGGACCCGAAGCCCGCTATGGGCAGGAGGCGGGGAGGTCGGGATGGCGGGAACCGGCCGGGGGGCGGGCCAGCTCTTGGCGGGAATGGGCGCTGAGTGGTTCTCGGGAGGGGGAGGGGAGGAGACGGGCGGGCGCCTGAGCCAAGTTTGAAATAGTTCAAAACTCGGGTTGGTAACGGTCTTAACCGCCCTCTTCTCCGGCGTGCCATACTGGGCCCGGGGTCCAACACTTTTGTTGGCGCCACTGAAAGGAAGGCGTGTGACCGGCCCCACAGGGGATTCAATGCGGGGCGGCCCTCGCTCCTCACGGAGAGCACCAGTAGGCAGATAAAGTTAGTGCGGTTCCTTTCGGCACCTTGGAGGCTTTGGCTAGCAAAACTGGTGCCTAATCCCCTGACGACGGAAGAAAAGGCGACCAGATTTCTCTGAAAGGCCTTCCAAGCTGCGTTTATGGTTCTTAGCACTTATCAAGGTTTCAAGTTGTTTATTAACAACTTTTGAGAGCAAATAGCTCACCCCATGTTTTCTCAGCAAAGTGTAAGGAGTTTGCAACATTTGTCAATGGCATCTTGGGAGTCAACCTTTCTCCCCGAGGAATAGAAATGAGCTGCTTATACAGTACGCAGCCCAACCCCCACTCCCTGTTCAGTTATCTGGCAATGAGGTGAATAATGGTATTTCAAATTTACTTTTAATAAGATGCATCTGAATGGCAAAATCCCACAGACCTGTGAAAACAGGTTCAATAGTGAAGAGTTCAGACTGAGAATTTGTAACACTCTGGAAGTTATGTATCTGTATTGGTCGTGGTTCTCTAGAGGAACAGGTTGAATGAATGAATGAATAAATGAATGTATTCATTCCTTCACTGATAGAATGGATAGAGAACTGAGAATGAATATGTATATAGATTTTCAGAATATATAGAAAGAAGGAATATATACATAATCCTTCACTGGCATTAGAGCACACATCTTCTGGCTTCCTTCAGCCAAAGACACCCAGGCTTGTAGACTCAAGAACTAGCGGATTCTTGGGTTTTCCGTTGGTAAACAGTAATTGTTGGACTAGCTGGACCTACAGCCTGTAAGCCACTCTAATAAACTAGTGTGTGTGTATGTAAGCGGAAAATTCAAGAATCCACTAGTTCAGTTCATAAGCTGGGATGCCTTCAGCTGAACTTCATTATACACCTGAAATTCGGTATACATTATACATTGGCACAAATGCCAATAAAGGAATGGGCTTGCCAAGTAGAGTGAGGACAAGCAGGTGCAGCTTCCCACCTTAAAAGATCTGGATTAAAAGTCAAATGATTTAGTTAAGAAAAAAGCCATCGTGGGTGTACCCTTAGTTTTTAGTTAATTCTTGGGTTTTAGTTAATACCCTATGTAGTCAACTTGACAACCAAGAATAGCCAGAGAAAAATACACTCATGTTCAAATAAAAATATATATAAAAGAAAAATATGAGTTACTCAAGAGTGCTCTATAATGTGACAAACTAGCAGTCAACAATATACTAACTTGTCCTGGTAAAAAAGCTATCCAACTACATCAACAACTTATACGTGCTTTTTTTTTTTTCTTTTTTTTCAGTAAACAATTTAGACTTGAGGTAACTGCTTATCTTGAACTTTGTGTTACTATTTTAAATGTCCTTTAATATTAAGTATTGATAACATTTTTATAGAAAAATCAAGGAATTTACATTAGTATATATATGGAGCTTCTAAAGAAATCCAAGAGTTGTAATGAAAATTGTTAGGTGTTTAGAAGCAAGAAATGTTAAATATTTAAACAAAACTGGTTTAAGAAAAGAACATTTTAGCCAGCTTCAGAAAAAGCACAAGACCTAGAATGGATGGGGCAACAAAAGTACTCCAAATAGACATGTACAATCTACATAGAAAACATAATTGGAGCTGAGAATTCTTATTTAAAAGAGTGAGCAGAACTAAGTGCTTCTACATTAAGTATGTACTTTTTTAAATATAAAGTCTAGGTTGGAATAGTAAAGCTGAATGAGTACCAGTGAATCAGCATTGCCTTAATTCTGTGATGACATTAACCAACTACAAAAGATAGTTAGGGTATAGTGATGGGCAGAAAAAAATGGAATAACCTGACTTTGCAAATAAGTTGATTATGTAGAGAGGATTTGATATTTTGCAACAGTGTTTATGAAGGCCAGGAAAATGAGAAAAAAAAATATTTAGGCTTTGCTGGAAAGAAAAAACATCTGAAGATTTCTAAAGAAAATACTATACAGGCATGTCCTACAAACTTTTGCAATCACTTCAGTGAGAGGATGGTGTTTTGCTTTTTTAATGTATGTACAG
This sequence comes from Mus musculus, assembly GCF_000001635.26. Taxonomy (NCBI): domain Eukaryota; kingdom Metazoa; phylum Chordata; class Mammalia; order Rodentia; family Muridae; genus Mus; species Mus musculus. Next base: position 47,597,669 of record NC_000072.6, read on the forward strand.
AACACCAGCCATGTATGTGTATGAATACTAGCTTCTAAGGGGACCTAGATGAATTAGAAAACCATGTAAAATAGATGAAAGGATGCGAGTCACCAAGATTTTTTAAGACACTGGTGGAAGTCATCCTGGCTTTTTAAGAGACTAAGATTCACAATCAAATTTAAGGGTTAAAACCAAAAACAGGAGATTTGAGCTCTGAAGCTACTTCTCCACTGACACCTGTTAATGCCCCCAATGTTTGCTGGAGGTTGGAAGAAGGTAAAATGCAAAGTTAAGGCTTTTAGTAGAACAGAACTTCCTTTCAACCCAAGAGTGGGATTTGTTTCTTAATGCCTTCAGATGGAAAAAATAAAATATAGAAGCCAAGAAACAGCTTGGCCAGAAAAAGAACTCATTGAAAAGATGGCTCTTGATCCCCAACCCTATTATTTGTCAATGAGATTTTTACTAGATTATCCTGACAAGCCTTCAATTCTTGGACCCATCCAGTCCTCCTGCCTCCTTAATAACAGACAGCAGGTGATGTCAGCAGGGAGGTGGGAGAAATTAAAGAATGTTTTGTGTTCTAGGTGGATGCAATGCAAAATCGATAGGAAAAAGTAAAGGGGCATGAGGAAGGAAAAGAGCCCCAACCACCAAATCTGGTAAAGTGTTACCAGCCAAGAATTTTGACACCAATAACAAATTTGCTATGAAAATTGCCTACAGAGAGAATATTTTTATGTAGAGATTTCTAAAAAGAATGTTAAAACATTAACTTGGTACATTACATCTATCTACCAGGCAGCTCTTGAACTTGATATGTCTACACCTCAGCATCCAACGTACTGACACCACCATTTCCTGCTTTAAAGTCTTTTGATCTTTTCTCATGCTTGCACTATCATCCAACAATGGCTCCCTTTCAGCTACTTACTGAAATTTGAATGTTACACTGGAAGTTGTACTTTGGAAAATTCTCATACAAAGATTAGCCTGGGATGATCTTAAAAGAATTATCAGGCTGGCTAGATCCTGGCTGCTGACCTAACAACCTGAGTAAAATTCATCCACAAGAGCCCAGGCATGGTGGGTGTCTTTAACCCCAGCACTTAGGAACCAGAGGCAGGCAGATCTCTGTGCCTTTCAGGTCAAGGCCAGCCTAGTCCACATAGGGATTTCCAGGAAAAACACCCTGTCTCACAAACAAAAAAGAACTAAACTATTTATTGAAGGTATAGATTGGCTGAATGTGGTGGTATACATCATTAATGTCAGCACACAGGAGACAGAAACAATGGATTCCTGTGAGGTGGAGGCCAGTCTGTTCCACATAATTCCAGAGATCTAGTCCAGCCAAGACTACATAGTGAGACCCTGTCTTTAAAAGACATAAATTAGGGCCAGCAAGAAAGTTCATGAGACAAAAGTACATGCAGGCAAGCTTGAAATCATGAGTTCCCCAGAACCCACATGATAGAAGGTTGAAACAAATTCTTGCTAATTCCCCTCTGGCTACATGTGCCCTGTAACATACACCTACACACATGCATACCAAACAAATATAAAACAATTAATCTAGGTTATAGTAACACATCCATAATCCCTACACTTGGAGGATGGAGGAAAGAAAATCCAGAGTTTAAGTTTAGCAAATTTAAGGCCAGCCTGGTTACCTAAGACTCTGTCTTCACAGTCAAAAGAACTGGTGTATTAGTGAGCTAGCAGAAATTTTTCAATAAGATTTATTCATTTTGTCCCTAGTTAACATTCTTGTTTTAATTTTTTTTAATTATAAAAAAAAATTCCCACAGTTTCTAAAGAAACAGGACTCAACCATGTATGAAATTTAAAGTAACGAAGTGTTTTAGGAAAACAGCATTTGCCAGCATTATGTTTATACTCTAGCTAAGAGCCTCCATTTCTAGAAACCTTTCACAAAAGTTCTTATACATGCATATAAATATGAGGATAGTCATTAATTTGCAACTGATTGTTTATAGTACGTACAAAATGGTTCATCATTCAGGTTGTCATTAATGAAATAGTAAACATTCATATATTTTATGCTGTTGCTAAGTGTTAATGCCATTATTAAAATGGATGATACCAACTGAATGGGGTTAAATTTTTTAAGTTTTTTAATTAAACCTTAAGTAAACTTATCTGTACTGGTGAAGGTTTCCAAGATGTGCTGTGAACTGGAAAAGGTAAGTTATGAAACTATGTGAAGGAACTGGGAGCATAACACTGTTAAAGCATTTGCCTAGCATGTATAACATCCTAAGGTCAGTCAGTCTTTAGCATTTGGGAAGCAAGGAGTCCCACTTTAGAATAAGAAAAGTAAAGTGTATGCATGAAAAACAATGTCCCTTATGGAGAAAGAAAGGGAAGGGACAATGAGAGAAAGCCTCTGGTTCTGCTTTGTGCCTTCTGGCTTACCCTAGCCTCGTTAAAATGAAGCTGTATTTGTGGGGCGGTGGTGGCACATATTTTTAGTCCCAGCACTTGGGAAACAGAGACAAGGTGGATCTCTCTGAGTTCCAGGACATCCTGATCTACAGATTGAGTTCCAGGACACCCAGGGCTGCATAGAGAAACCCTGTCTTGATCTGGGGGGGAAAAATTGTTACAGACTGTAATATTTTAATATTTTAAATGCTATTTTTTTTCATTTGTTGGTGTTTGGGGGAGGGGGTTCCAAAGATTGAACTCTGGTCATCAGGTTTGCATGTAAGTACTTCTAGCTGCTGATTTATCTCACCAGCTTATCAGTCTTTTGTTGTTAGTTTCTTTGAGATTGTTGCTCTGGCTGGATTTTGTTCACACAATTAGAGTCATCTCTGAAGAAGGAACTTCAATTGAGAAAATGCTTCTCTAATAATATCAAGCTGTAAGCAAACCTGTAGGGTCTTTTCTTAATTAGTGATCATTATTAGAAGGCCGGCAGATGGGTGCTGTAAGAAAGCAGACTGAGCAAGCTAGGAGGGTCAAGCCAGTAAGCAGCACTCCTTAATGGTCTCTGTATCAGCTCCTGCCCTAGTTTTCAATGATGAAATGTTATATAGAAGAAAATGAAATAAACCCTTTCTGTCCCAAGTTACTTTTGGTCACAGTTTTTCAGCACAGCAGTAGAAACCATAAACATGGGTCTTGCAGCCAAGATTGACTTCAAATTGTGTAGCTGAAGATGATGCTGAATCCTCATTTTAAAATTTTAAAATACTACTCTTTAGTTTGTAAAAGATATTCATCCTAAAACATAGAGTACAGGAAAATCACCAAAGCCACCTCTCTTCTGGTGGAATTACCCTGTCACTCTCAAAGACCCCACCCCTACCCCCAGAACAAACCCACTTTCCCACGTTCTTGTTACTTAGCTTCATTTTGAGAGAACTACTAATCTGAAAATGCAAGATGTAAAAAAAAAAAAAAAAAAAACATGGAAATTCCAAGAAGCAAACAGATATGTTAGGACATATAGAACATGGTGTGGGCAACTTGCTATTCCTAGGGACTTCATATGAACTGTACTGTGAAGCAAACAGCACAAGCTACCTCCTCCCCACTGCTTGTCAAACTGGGATATCTGATTGCTCCTTCTAAATCTAATTTACTTTCTTTTACAATGTGAAACTTCTCTACCTATTAGGCTAATCAAACAATAACTTCTTTTTCTCTCGAGGCTTAAGGTTCTCCAACTAAGTCAAACATTTGTTACCTAACCGAACATTTTATTAAGAAGACAGTCACCAGGCTGTGGTGGCACATACCTTTAATCCCAGCACTTGGGAGGCAGAGGCAGGCAGATTTCTGAGTTCCAGGACAGCCTGGTCTACAGAGTGAGTTCCAGGACAGCCAGGGCTATACACAGAGAGAAACCCTGTCTCGGAAAAAAACGAAAAAAAAAAAAAAAAGACACCTAACAGAAGTTCGAGCCAAAGCTCAGGTGATGGAGCTAAAAACCAATGCTGGTATCACGGGATCATCCAAGGTTAATGCAGCTACGTAAGTTACTTTTGACCACCATCCATTCTGACCATTCTGAGTGATTGTACCCAGTCTAGTTGGTCAGTGTTTATGCCCTATGAGTTATAAAAATAAAATGAAACTGGTCTAGTGAGATACTCAGGAGGCTGGGGCAGGAGGATAGAAAGCTCAAGATGGTATGGACTATATGAGTGAGTTTTAAAGCCAACCTGGGCAACTTAATGAAACTGTCAAAAAGTATGAAATGGAGGATGGGAATTTAGTTTCTTATTAGAATTCTAAATAATATAGAATGCAGGATCAGCAAGATTGCTCAGTGGGTAAAGGCACCTGCTGCCAAATTACTGCCTCAGTTTGATTCTTGGAAACCACATTACTGCAAGTTGTCCTCTATGTGGTATGTGCTTTCACCCACACACTCATATACATAGTGGTTTGAATAAGAATGCCCAAAGGCCGGTGTGGTGGCCTTTAATCCCAGCACTTGGGAGGCAGAGGCAGGTGAATTTCTGAGTTCAAGGCCAGCCTGGCTTCAGGACAGCCAAGGCTACACAGAGAAACCTGTCTCAAAAAAAAAATGCCCTCCATAGGGTTATATAGTTGAATGTTTAGTCCCCAGTTACTGGAAGTGTTTTGAGAAGGATTAGGAGGTGTGCTCATATTGGAGTAGGTATGGCCTTGCTAGAGTACCTTGTTGGAGGAAATGTGTCACTGGGGGTGGTCTTTGAAGTTTTAAATACCTACACCAAGCCCAGTCTCTCGTCTCTCTGCCTTCTGCCTGAAGTTCAGGATGTAAAGGTGTCAGCTACTGTTCCAGCCAAGTGCTGGAACACATGCTTCTCACCATGAAAGTCATGGACTAACCCTCTGACACTAAGCAAGCCCCCAATTTAATGCTTTCTTTTATAAAAGCTGCCTTGATCATAGTGTTTCCTGATAGCACTAGAACTTAAGACACACATGAACACAAAAAGTTTATGTACTCTATTTTAATTCAGAATTTTATCTCTCCTTCAGTACTTGACTATGTTTCTAGTCCCAAAATCATTTTACTACTATTAAAATATACAGTTTCTGCACACTGAAAGGTAAGAACAATGACAAATTGTCTTTAATCCGTAGAAATAATAGACTCCATGCTGAGGACATGGCTCTGCAGGTAAAATTCCTCCAGCACAAGCATGAAAACCTGAGTTTGGATTCCCCAGAACCAACATAAAATACTAGGCATTGTGGTACAGATACCTGTACCTCAGTACTGGGATGGGAGGAGCTAGTTAGACATCCCACAAACTTATTGGCTATCTAGTCAAGTCAAATGGATAAAATTTAAAATTCAGTGCATCCCTGTCCAAAAAAAAGGAAGGAGACATTAGTATTACCTCTAGCCTCCATTTGCAAGAGACTACGAGGCCCCTCTTAAAAAGTGAACACAACAATGGTTTATTTGGGTTGTTTGTTTGTTTGTTTTGGTATTTTAAGACAGGCTTTCTCTGTATGGCCCTGGTGGTACTAGAACTCACTCTGTAGACCAACCAAGCCTTGAACTCACAGAGATCTGACTTCCTCTTCCTCCTGAGTGCTAAGATTAAAGGCATGTGCCACCACTACCCAGCTTAGCAATGGTCTTTTTAAAAAACCATTGCCAAGGTATTCTAAGAAATGTGCTCAGTGCACTTTTTCAGGGCAGGAGAAAATCAGCACCCTTTCTACCTAAGATGGTTCCTTTCATCTTTAGCTTGGTCAGGTAATGAGAACAGTAAGCAATATCAGGCTGCACCTCTGTTACCAAGGACTTGTCCTTTGCATCACTGCCATTGTCTCCCCTCTCCCTCCCTCCTGTCAGCTTAGCAGTGTGATCTTAAAAATCTCGTCCCACAATCCCAGCACTTGGGAGGCAGAGGCAGGCAGATTTCTGAGTTCAAGGCTAGCCTGGTCTACAGTGTGAATTCCAGGACAGCCTACACAGAGAAACCCTGTCTCGGGGAAGAAAAAAAATCTCGCCTCACAATATAATTTCCTCACACTATGGGATGTCCCACTTAGCCATATAACTTGGGATGGCCAATAGCTTGTTGGTGACTGTCTTAGTTATTTTCCTATTGCTGTAATAAGACACCATGACCAAGGCAGCTTATTCAAGAAAAAGTTTAATTTGGGCTTAAAGTTTCAGTGGCAGGAAGAACTAATAACTTAAATCTTGATCCACAAGTAGGAGACAAAGACAATGGGAATGGCAAAGACTTTTGAAACCTCAGAGCCACCCCAACAACAAACCTCCTTCAAAGAGCACACCTCATAATTCTTCCCAAATAGTTCCACCAACTGGGACCAAGTATTCAAACATATGAACCTATAGGGGCCATTCTCATTCAAAGCACCACAGTGACTATAATACAAGCAAAGTCTTGAAACACATCTATGCATTTGATTTGACTCATTGCTCCTCTTACACTGATGAAATACTTAACAGAAAACTCAAGAGTTGCCCACATAGGGATTTGTTGCCAGCTTAAACCACTGAGGACTAGAAGACTTCCAAACTAAACACAGTGTATAAAACTCTAGGTCCTGTTTTGCCTTTCCCATTTTAGTATATGATATGTCTGCTGATTTTTGATTCTCTTTTCATTTTGTATATTGACTTATTCCCATGCATGTCACCTCATGGTTGTAAGATGTTGTGGTTTAAAGACATATATATGAATTCAAGACAAAACAAAGAGGAGGAAGATGAATTAGTCTGCTTTTTGTTGGGTGTTAAGAAAGTTCCTCAAAAGCTTCCCTACATCTCACTGAGAAGAAATGCAACACACATGAACAGACAGTGCTAGCTAAAAGGGTGACTGGGGAATTTATTCAGTGAAAGAAAAAAGTTGTCAGAATTAGACTAGGAACACTGTCTTCCTGAGCAAGATCAGGCTTCTATACCAAAAGTGCAAGAAACCAGGTGTGGTGGTGTACACCTTTAATCTTAGGTGCATCTCTGAATTCAAGACCAGCATTGTGGTCTGAATAGTTCTGAGCCAACCAGAGACCTGGTGAGACCCTGTCTCAAAAAGAGAACAATGTAACTGGTGTATGAAAAACAACACAGATACCATGGCATACACTAGCAAGCATTTGCTGAAAGGACCCTGATATAGCTGTCTCTTGAGACTAGGCCAGGGCCTAGCAAACACATAAATGGATGCTCACAGTCAGCTATTGGATGGATCACAGGGTCCCCAATGGAGGAGCTAGAGAAAGTATCCAAGGAGCTAAAGAGATCTGCAACCCTGTAGGTGCAACAACATTATGAACTAACCAGTACCCCGGAGCTCTTGACTCTAGCCGCATATGTATCAAAAGATGGCCTAGTCGGCCATCACTGGAAAGAGAGGCCCATTGGACACGCAAACTTTATATGCCCCAGTACAGGGGAACGCCAGGGCCAAAAAGTGGGAATGGGTGGGTAGGGGAATGGGGGAGAGGGTATGGGGGACTTTTGGGATAGCATTGGAAATGTAATTGAGGAAAATACGTAATAAAAATATTTAAAAAGAAAAAAAGAAAAACAACACAATGGGATAGGAGAGATTGCTCAGTGGTTAAGAGCATTTGTAAGTGAATTATTCTAACTAGCCAGTATAAAAAGACACAAAATCCTAGTATTTTCCTTGTAAACTATAAGCCTAGATTGGGCAGGTTACTTCACCAGCCACATTCTCCTAGTCCATCAATTCTAATAGGATCCTCCTATACTCTCAAGGTCCTTTCTCTCTCCTCCCTTCTCTCCTTGTAGTCCCTACCAGCCCAGTGACTAAAACCCCCCTACATCTATTCACCCCAATAATTGCCTGTCAGCACATTTATTTAACCAGTCAGAAAATAAAACAAGCAAAGATTATATAGCATCATTTGATGTACTTGAGAATCTGCTCATCTGAGGCAATCAGGTCTTGAGAGCCAGTGTTTAGCATTTGAATATATAGCAGCACCAGACCAACCCCTAGTACTTCCCCATTTTTGTCTAAATAAAAAGGGTCTTTCTCTTGCAATAATAAACAACATACAGTAAGAATAATTATGAAACTATTAGGTAAGATTTATAATCACAAAGTCCAGTTCATCAATATTTGGCAACTGTAAATAAAATATTGTATTATCATATCTTGGTGAGTTCAGAGTTTCATACCTAATTCATTTTTATCATAGCTTGTGTTACTAACCTGAAAGCATATTTATACCTAAAAATGTGTTAAGTTCTAAACTTTAGCTTAATTTTGAAACTATAACTATCTAGTCTTCAACTCCATCAGAGATGTGAGAAGGAATAATATTACTTGATATGCAGGAAGCATAGGCAAGCAGCTTCCAATGCTATAGAAATGACAAAGGGGCTGGCTGCCTGGACAGTCCCCTAAAATTTTCTAAAACGTTGGCGCATCCATCTTCAGCCTTCTAGCCCAGAATATATGACAGACTTTTTATGGATCAGAAATTATAATCCCACCTTCTCCTTGCAAAGCTTGGCAGCTGACTTCCCTGTGTTGATGTTTCTCCTTCTTGGACAGCATTCTGTCTGTAGCTGAAGCAAGAGCAGATTTTGCCCAGTGGCAGCTTGCAACATTTGAAACAATTCTATATAGAGGGTTTTTGATGCTCATCTTCTTTGAAGTAGGAATGGAGGTGCTGCCGGGAGTAGACCTGTTTCATTACCCAAAAAAGGCTTAAATTGATAAAACGTCTTTAAATGCTATATTTTTTTTAAGTCTCTGGGGTTTTTGAAGACCATCTATCTATAGCTGAGTAGACAAACTTTATTTTTAGCTATTTACTATCTGTTTAACCTAAGAAGCATATAGTATAAGTAGCTAGACTAATACCTAGCGTGACTATGAGTTTGACACTCTGACTATTGCATTTCTTTTGTTTGTTTGTTTGTTTTTTCAAGACAGGGTTTCTCTGTGTAGCCCTGGCTGTCCTGGAACTCTTTGTAGACCAGGCTGGCCTCGAACTCAGAAATCCGCCCGCCTCTGCCTCCCAAGTGCTGAGATTAAAGGTGTGCACTACCACATCCAGCTGTCTATTGAATTTCTTGTTTATCCTGAACAATTTATAATAGCAGCTTTTTAAAGGACTAGAACATCACATTACATTATTAAGAATCATCTGAGTACAAACCTCAAATTAGAGTTGAAACATATACATAGTATATTGTAACAAAAATAATCTTAATATTTGCATCATTGTTAAAAAGATATATATCAATGTAACAAAATATAACCTTAATATGTATCAATATACAATGATCTATATCAATGTAACATTATTAGCTATAAAATGTTCTTTGGTTTAAGAGTAGATTGGGGCTGGAGAGATGGCTCAGCGGTTAAGAGCACAGACTTCTCTACCAGAGGTCCTGAGGTCAATTTCCAGCAACCACATGGTGGCTCACAACCATCTTAATGAGATTTGATGCCCTCTTCTGGTGTGTCTGGAGAAAGCAATGGTGTACTCATATACATAAATAAATCAATCTTTTTTAAATAAGTAGATTTAATAGCCTACCTCTTTTGTATTATTATTATTATTATTACTGGGTATATTCTTATACCCCCCTTTTTCTTCTCAACCCCTTTCCCTAAGAAAGATGGAAAAAGAGAAATCCTAAGTCTAAATTCCTATGTTTTGTATTCTTTATGATCAAGACCATTTAACAACTTGCAAATAGACACCTTAGAGGATACAACAAACATTCATAATCCATCTGACAACAAAAAACCATCTACCTTGCCTTTGGGAATAAGGTGCCTTTCTCTTAAAATTGTTTCCTATTGATTTGGAGGCCATAGGGTTTTTTTTTGGGGGGGGGGGCAAGAAGATTGGAAAAATAGTTAAGAAAGCTAGTTGTAATATTTGTTGTCCAGTCCCCAAGAGCTGTAAAAATTCAAGGTTGAATAAAGTCCTGACTGGAACAGTCTGTGATGCTGGACAACTTGAGTTAGCTATTTTGAAGTTGCCCTGGGAGCAATTCTTTTGAGGAAACAGCATAGAGGTAGTCTGAGGTAAGATCAGGCAGAGTGTTAGAAAACTATGCCTCAGTGTTTTAGCATCTTTGAAGGTGGTTCTTGTCAGGGTTCTTTTTTTTTTGTTGTTGTTGTTGATTTTCTTTGAACATAAAAGTTCTCACAGAAAAACAGTTCTGCATTAACATGTATGGACTGTGCAAGGTGCACAGATCAGGTAATGAAGATTCTTTGCTCTTTGAACAAATGAAAGACACGTCTTTTTTGTGATGCTTTAAAAGTTATTAACTCTATAGTTCTTAATATAACCTGGCCAGCCCCACCCCCACCCCAGTAATTGACGCAATTTATTTAATCATAACAATTTATTTAATCAGCTTTAGCACAAGTACTAGGCGAATTATCGCTACTCTATTTTTCTATTCACTAGATTGTTGATTCCTTAGCTGCACTCAAGTATTTGCATTTTGAATCCTGCCATATAGTCCTGTTTGGTTATTTCTACTCCAGCTATCTTTCCTGGGAGGGGTGGGGAGGCAGCATTTCACTTAACCACATGCTGTTGGTTCACCACATTTAATGGGGACCTCTTGTTCTCTCTGTCTCCTTTATCCTTCTCCTTTCTCCTCTCTCTCCATGGTCCCTACCTACAACCCCCAGCCCAGTAGCCAAAATCCCTCCTACCTCTATTCTCCCTAATAATGGTCTGTCAGCCACATTAATCAGTCAAATAAGATGAGCAAAGTTTACATAACATCATTTGATGTACGTGCGAATCTGCTTATCTGGGGCAACAGATCTTCAGGGTCAGTATTTAGCATTTGAATGCATAGCAGCACCAGACCAACCCCTAGCTAGTATTGGCAGCTTTTCTAGAGGAACTAGGTTCAATTCCCAGCACTCATAATGGCTCAGAAGAGCATCCAAAAGCCGGGTGTGGTGGTGCACGCCTTTAATCCCAGCACTTGGGAGGCAGAGGCAGGTAAATTTCTGAGTTCGAGGCCAGCCTGGTCTACAGAGTGAGTTCCAGGACAGCCAGAACTACACAGAGAAATCCTGTCGTGGAAAAAAGGAAAAAAAAAAAAAAAAGAAGAGCATCCAAAACAACATAATGAAAACTGTTACCTTGTATGCTAACTTAAAAAATGATAATCTTTAAGAGTCAGTCTAAGGAAGACAAATATCTATGCACATTCCCTTAACTACTTTAAATACTTGGTCTACATAATAGGGAAACAGAAAAAATGATTTTTATCATTTTGAGGAGCAGCCTGAACTTTGAGCAGCTGAATAAGAAGCAAATGCCTTCTTTATTTGTTACTTTTCTCTTGTGACAAAATACCAGATAGAATCAGATAGACCTTATTTTGGTTCAGGATTTAAGAGTACCATGGCAGCAAGAGTCTGGAACTTTCTCAGAGATACAATAGAAAGTATGTCTCCCCATTGATTCTAAGTCCTCCCAAGTTGACAACAAAGAGTTGCCATCACAATGCCCTATCCCACCACCAATTTCCAAACAGTATTTCAAGCTCAAAGATCTTGAAAACTACCCATATCCAACGGCCTGTTGAAAATCAACTCAGACCTTCAACCTGGTGCTCCATATGGCTTTGGGGCTCTATTGTGCCTTTCCGGTTTTAGTGATAATGGTGTATCTGCTGATTACTTCTATCTACCTACAACTGACAAACCTTAACAGGATCTAAAATGAGATCACGTGAAAAATAGAGATTTTTAGTGTTTTCCTATTTTTTTATGTGAAAATTTTAAAAAATTAAAAACCAAATTCCTTTTTTAGTTAGCTGGGGCTTTGGGGGTGGGAGTATGATGGTTTGTATATCCTTGGACCAGGGAGTGGCACCATCTGGAGGTGTGGCCTTGTTGGAATAGGTGTGACCTGGTTGGAATGGGTGTGTCAATGTGGGTGTAGGCATAAGATCCTCACCCTAGTTGCCTGGAAGTCAGTCTTCCACTAGCAGCCTTTGAATGAAGACGTAGAACTCTCAGTTCTGCCTGCGCCATGCCTGCCTGGATACTGCCATTTTCCCACCTTAAAGATAATGGACTGAACCTCTGAACCTGTAAGCCAACCCCAATTAAATGTTGTTTTTTATAAGACTTGCCTTGGCCATGGTGTCTGTTCACAGCAGTAAAACCCTAACTAAGACAGGGGTTAATTTGCTTTATAGGGTTTTTAACTTTTAATTTTTTTAGATTTATTTATTTGATATGTGTGACTCTGACCAAGCAAGTGAAAGATCTGTATGACAAGAACTTCAAGTCTCTAAAGAAAGAAATTGAAAAAGACATCAGAAGATGGAGAGATCTCCCATGCTCATGGATCAGAAGGATAAACATCTTAATAATGGTCATCTTACCAAAAGCAATCTACAGATTCAGTGCAATCCCCATCAAAATTCCAACTCGTTTCTTCATAGAGAAAGAGCAATTCTGAAATGTATCTGGAATAACAAAAAACAAAACAAAACAAAACAAAAAAAATTCCAAACAAGATAACATTCTCAACAATAAAAGATCTTCTGGAGGAATCACTATCCCTGACCTCAAGCAATACTTCAGAGCAATCGTGATAAAAACTGCATGGTATAGGGACAGGCAGGTAGATCAATAGAATAGAACTGAAGACACAGAAATGAACCCACACACTTTGGTCACTTGAACTTTGACAAAAGAGCCAAAAACATCTAGTGGAAAAAAAAAAACAGCATTTTCAACAAATGGTGCAGGATCAACTGGTGGACTGCATGTAGAGGAATGCAAATTGATCCATTCTTATCTCCTTGTACAAAGCTCAAGTCCAAGTGAATCAAGGACCTCCAGATAAAACCAGATATACTGAATCTAATAGAAGAGAAAGTGGAAAGAACCTCAAAACCATTTGCACAGGGGAAAAGTTCCTGAACAGAACACCAATGGCTTATGCTCTAAGATCAGCAATTGACAAATGTGACCTCATAAAATTGAAAAGCTTCTGTAAGGCAAAGGACACTGTCAATATGGCAAAACGGCAACCCACAGATTGGGAAAAGATTGTTACCAACCCTACATCTGATAGAGGGCTAATATCCAAAGTATACAAAGAACTCAAGAAGTTAGACTCCAGAGAACCAAATAACCCTACTTAAAAAAACAGGGCACAGAGCTAAACAGAAAATTCTCAACTGAAGAAACTCAAATGACTGAGAAGCACCTAAAGAAATGTTCAACATCCTTAGTCATCAGGGAAATGCAAATCAAAACAACCCTGAGATTCCACCTCACACCAGTCAAACTGGCTAAGATCAAAAACTCAGGTGACAGCAGATGCTGGCAAGAATGTGGAGAAAAAGGGACAATCCCTCATTGCTGGTGGGATTGCAAGCTTGTACAACCACTCTAGAAATCATTCTGGTGGCTCCTCAGGAAATTGGAAATAGTACTACCTGAAGACCCAGCTATACCACTCCTGGGCATATACCCATGCTCCACTATGTTCATGGTAGCCTTATTTATAATAGCCAGAAGCTGGAAACAACCCAGATGTCCCTCAACAGAGGAATGGATAGAGAAAATGTGATACATTTACACAATGGAGTACTACTCAGCTATTAAAAACAATGACTTCATGAAATTCACAAGCAAATGGATAGAACTTGAAAATATCCTGAGTTTCATGTGTTTTGCAAATTGTATCTTATATCTTGGGTATTCTAAGTTTCAGGGCTAATATCCACTTATCAGTGAGTACATATCTGTGAGTTCTTTTGTGATTGGGTTATCTCACTCAGGATAATGCCCTCCAGGTCCATCCATTTGCCTAGGAATTTCATAAATTCATTCTTTTTAATAGCTGAGTAGTACTCCATTGTGTAAATGTACCACATTTTCTGTATCCATTCCTCTGTTGAGGGGCATCTGGGTTCTTTCCAGCTTCTGGCTATTATAAATAAGGCTGCTATGAACATAGTGGAGCATGTGTCCTTCTTACCGGTTGGAACATCTTCTGGATATATGCCCAGGAGAGGTATTGTGGGATCCTCCTGTAGTACTATGTCCAATTTTCTGAGGAACGGCCAGACTGATTTCCAGAGTGGTTGTACAAGCTTGCAATCCCACCAACAATGGAGGAGTGTTCCTCTTTCTCCACATCCTCGCCAGCATCTGCTGTCACCTGAATTTTTGATCTTAGCCATTCTGACTGGTGTGAGGTGGAATCTCAGGGTTGTTTTGATTTGCATTTCCCTGATGATTAAGGATGCTGAACATTTTATCAGGTGCTTCTCAGCCATTCGGTATTCCTCAAGTGAGAATTCTTTGTTCAGTTCTGAGCCCCATTTTTTAATGGGGTTATTTGATTTTCTGGAGTCCACCAGTGGAAAGAGAGGCCCATTGGTCTTGCAAACTTTATATGCCTCAGTACAGGGGAATGCCAGGGCCAAGAAGAGGGAGTAGGTGGGTAGGGGAATTGGGGGGAGGGTATGAAGGACTTTTGGGATAGCATTGGAAATGTAAATGAAGAAAATACCTAATAAAAATAATAATTAAAAAAGAAAGAAATGTCACATTTCTCAATGCTGTACATCCAATGTAAATTTTGTTTCCAAAATACACCACAAATTAAGCACAGTAAAATTTCTTTATTTTTCCATAAAAAAAAAAGAAAAGAAAATATCCTGAGTGAGGTAACCCAGGCACAAAAGAACACACATGGTATGTACTCCTTGATAAGTGGATATTAGCCAAAAATAATCTTGGAATATCCACGATACAATTCACAGACCATATGAAACCCTAGAAGAAAGAAGACCACACCAAAGTGTGGTGTTCCATCCTATTCAGAAGGGGGAAGAAAATAATCTTGAGAAGGAGAGAGGGATCTGGGAGGGGGAGAGGAAGAGGAGGGAAAAGGGGGGATGGTTAAGAGGAAGATGGGGGAGAAGTGCTGAGGGTCAGGATTTTGAAAGGAGGTGTGTAGCAATGAGAGGGGAACTGTGGTAGCCACTAGAAAGTCCCAAATGCCAGGGACCCAAGAGGTTCCCAAAACCCAACAGGGAGGAAATTAGCTCAAATACCCAACAAAGGGGAGACAGAATCTGTAGAGACCATATGCAGTGGATGGGCATGGCGCCTGACCAATACAGACGCGGATCCATGCAGCCAAACATTGGAATGAGTACGGGGACCTCAATGGAGAAGTTAGGGCAAGGCCTGAAGGAGCTGAAGGGGTTTGCAACCCCATAAGAGCAACAACAATATCAACCAACCAGACGCCCCTCCAAAGCTCTCAGGAACTAAACTGAACCAAAGAGTACACATGGGGGCACCTATGGCTCCAGCTGGATATGTAGCAGAGGATTGCCTTATCGAGCATAACCCCTCAGTCCTGGGGAGGCTCAATTACCCAGGGTAGGGGAATGCTAGGGTGCTGAGGCAGGGTGGGCGGGTGGGGGAGCACCCTCATAGATGCAGGGGGGGGGAGGTGATAGGGAGTTTGTGGAGGGGAAACTAGGAAGGGTGATATCATTTGAAATGTAAACAAATAAAATAACCAAATTAAAAAAACTATGTGTGTGGTTCAAATCATCACATTCTTCTCTAATGTGACAGTCTCCTTTCTTTGGTTTCAGCAGGATTCTGCTCTTTATATTGGTTCTGATTTCATGAAGACCAAATCATTCTGAAGCAATTATGAAACATCTCCCATAGAGTTGCAGCCTAGGGCAGATGGAAGAATTAACTCAAAAACAGAAGAGCCTCAAGCAGCCTTCTGTTAGGCAGTGGCCATCCCCTAAAGATGATTTCAGGGAAAGCCTTTGCACAGCAAACATCTGAATGGATGGCATCAGAGGGGATAGGGTGAGCAGAGCCTAGATTCTGTGGATGGAGAGTCAGGCTAAGGTTTCAGAAAAAGGCCTTAAGATCCAATTTCCTCCGTTTGACCCAGTCAGCTAAGCCTGTGCTTATTGGCTGCCTGTGATTGCACTCTTTTGGCACCTGATCATGCCTCCAACTCAAGTTCAGCTTCCTAAGCTACTCCTGATCTAATGTATCTCCAACCTTTCCAGAGCTTCACAGGATGAATAAAGGCCTGGATACCAGTGAAAACTGGAAATTTCCCCTCTTGAACACTGTAAAAGGTATAGTGAATTTGCATCTATCGCCTTATTTTTCTAATTTTCTTTTTACTCAATGTACGCTTTCTTTGAGTCTTTTATTTTTACACAAATTTAGACTAAACCCTGACAGTCTAGTAATCTAGAAGTTCTTTTGCTCTAATATTAAATGTGTAGTTTGTTTGATGAAATTTTCCCCATGCAAGTGAGCTAACCATTTCAAAGACTCAAATGCATGTAAAATTAATAAACCTGAACATTGTTTAAAGTACAATCATGGTAAAAATCTTCAAATTGAAATCCCTGTTGCAGGGATCATTTACATCATTTCATATGTACATGGTGGCTTTAGCCTTTAGCCTCAGCACTTGGGAAGCAAAGGCAGATGGATCTCTTTGAGCTCAATCCCAACCTGGTCTATGTAGTGAGTTCCAGTATAGCCAGAGCTACATAGTGAATTTCTTAACCAAATAACATTTGTCCTGTACTGAGCAACTTTAGTACCAGTGTAAAGTGTACCACAAGGGTAAGTTCAAATGTTCTTAAGGCCTCTGTTACAACAGCAAAAGGCCAAAAGTTGAGGGTCTGTGCAACTAATCTGACAGAAAAGAGTGGGCAAGATTTAAAGTAAGCAAAGGTGGCTGAAGAAGCCTCTGCCGGAGAGGCAGAAAATCAACAACTAAGGAATACTTAATATGTGCCAGTTGTTGACTACTTATTTCATATCTATCAGTTCTTCTAATCTCACATTTAATATAGAAGGAAAGGAAGTTCCCCTCAAAGATGGAAAAACTGATTCATGGAAACTCCTATAAGTGGCCTGATGCCATAGATCCTATTTATTTTATTCTCTATTGTAGTTCCATGATTCTACACTATACCCTGTGCATGGAAGACATTTAATAAATATTTGTTACATAACCTGCCCTGTTTTCTTGATGAGGTCCACTCAGTGCATCAGACTTGAATAAGATGTTAACTAATTAAGGGTGCTCTCTGTGTCCTTTGAGACAGAGGATCATCCATAAGCCTCCAGTTCTCTGATACAATCAGGACCACATGCTCTGTCTATATCTGTGTCTCAATCCTTGTAAAATTCATCTGAGGAAGTTGCTCTGGGGGTCAGGTTCCCAGATCAGCAATCCAAGCCATGTAGTTGGCATGGCTATCTTTCCTCATGGATAATCTCTAAATAAGACAATCATAAGGCAGCCAATATCTTTCCTTCATCTGACTTACCACCCCCACCACCAAGTGTCTAATGATAATATCATGTCCTATGTCCCCACAAACATAAGAGCATTAGAACAATGCAGATCCTTAAGAGGATTATATTACTACTGAGAGACCAAATCTACTCCATCTTGGAACTGGCCTCCATCTTAAAAAGAAAAAAAAAATCCTGAGAACTTAATCTGCAGCAGAACCCAAGCTGCACCCACATACCAGGAAGAACCCCACAACTTGTCCTTGGCCACAGTTACTTCCTAGCTACTTCCTAGCCACAGTTAATCAAAGATTAGTCTGTTTCAGATGTACTTTCAAATCATTTGTGATTTTATATGGTCTTGCTTCAGAGTACTCACCTGTCAGCTTACAAAAGACATTCAGTTAAATGCTTGCCAGGCGGGACCCCACACACACACCCCTCACTTACTTCCATTTTCTATAAAACCATGTCCCAGTGAGAGTTTGGGGCTGCTTCACTAAACAATCCTGTCTGTCTGTGGTGAGTAAGCCCAAACTCAAGTTTGTAATAAGGAGACCCTAATGTGATTACATCAGAAGAGGCTCCTTGGTGATCTTTTGGGGATCATGAATGCTTCCTGGCACAACATAGGCACAACACTATTAGTTTTGATTTTACAGCTATGTTAGTCAAATTAATTTCTTCTGAGCTGAGATTTACATATATTTTACAATCGCTATTACAAAAAAAACCAGAATATTTTCACTTTCTCTTCTGATTTAGTTAATTAAATGTCTTTGTAACTAGCAAAGAGATTGCTTCTCACAATATCTAAGAAGTTGATACAGCTACTGAATTCAGATGCATAATCAAAAATTTCTTTGGAATTAGTGCAATTGAGTTTTTATTGTTCCCTACTCATACACACACACACACACACACACACACACACACACACACACACATATATATATATATACATATATACATACTCATTCAGATACTCCACTACCCCACCACCCCTCCTCCTCCAAGTATTATATACAATGTATTAAACCTTCTGGTTTGTTTGGGCTCCCCAGTATTTTATGAAACTAGCTGACTTCATTATTCTTGGTTTCTTTATCTATTTACAATAAACAGCATAGATGGATAGACAAATAGATAGACTGATGATAGACAGACAGACAGACAGACAGATAGATGTATATGTAGCATGTTGTTTAGCATGGGCTTTTTAAAACTACACACTACATGTATACACACATTTTCTCCAGAAACATTTGAAAATAAATATTTGCTAAATTTTATAAACCTCTTGCCCCTTAAATAACTCAGTATGGTTTTCCTTTTAAAAAGACTATTTTCAGATGGGCATGATCCTGTAACTCCACACTCAAAAGATAGAGGCAGGAGGATTAGGAGTTCAAGACCAACCTGTGCTACATAGCAACTTTAAAGCCAAATTGGGATAAATGAAACTCTCTCAAATTTTTTCCTCACACTTCTGCAATACAACTACCAAAATCAGGAGTTGAACATTGACACGACTGAAAGAACACTATTACTCATACTATAAAATTCATTTTGCCAAACTGACTTAACTTTTATTTATTTTTAAGAAAAGAACTTGCTGCCAGGTGGTAGTGGTACATGCCTTTGATCTCAGCACTGAGGAAAATATTCTTCTTTAATTAGTGATATGTTGGGAACAAGGAATGCTGCTGAAGTCCCCAAAGTTTCTAATTTTTAAGTTAAATTTTATTTTACTGTGTGTGTCTGTCCGTGTCTGTGTCTGTATCTGTATATCTGTATCTGTATCTGTATATCTGTATGATGTGGGAGATAGGCCATGGTAAGCATATAGTTTACACAGTTGGTTCTACCTTTATGCATGTTTTAGTAGTCCAACTCAGACCACCTTGCATAACAAATGCCTTTAGTCACTGAGGCATATCACTGGCCCCAAAATTTCTAGATCATAAGGCAGGTGTTCACCGGTGGATAGTTATAGCTCAGGAGACTCAAGGAGATGTTTCCTCTCCTCTTGGTTTGAAACCATTTATTTCAACTGCTGCACTTCTTATAATGCCCAGGGATTGGTAACCTTCCTAGTGAAGCTCTATGGTGATTTTGTCATAGTGGTGGCAGTGGTGATACTGCTGGTGCTGATGGGGGTTGGACTGTAAGTCTCTTAAGAGTCTTACTCCCAAAGTTATATCAAGCATATATACAAGGCTATCTATAACTTTTGCTTGTGCTAATCCCATATAATACAATGCACTAGGAAACAACCACAAGGGCAATTGTGGAAGATGGACTGTGCAGCTTTCTGGATGATGTCCCCTTAAATGTTTATTTTTGGAAGTCTTGACACTCTCTATACAAAGGCCTTCATTGTGTCTCTCATGTGGTATCCTCTTTAGATCTTTTGAGTACAGCCCCTCATCTTGGAATGGCAGAATTTATAGATTGACAAAAAGGTTAAAATTAAAGAAAATGTGAGAATGAGCACTAAATCACAGACATGGTGTGCCATCACTAAGTAGATTAAAGAACATGCAGATGCTTGCCTGGAAGAACCTCTGACTCAAGAACCCACACAGTGGTTCACAACTGCCTGCAACTCCAGTTATAGGAATCTGAAACCCTCTTGAATCTTCCTTGGGCACCAGCATGAATCTGATATACACATGCACATGCAGGGACTCTTGAGTACACATACAATTTTAAAAAAATAATTATTTTTAGATTTTATTTTGTATATAAGGGTGTTTTACCTGTATGTACATATACATGTGTACTACATGAACATCTGGTGCCTATAGAGGCCAAAAGAGGACATTGGATTCCCTGAGACTTAAGTTATAGACTGTGAGCCACAATGGGGTGCTGGGAATTGAACCCAGGCTCACTAGAAGAGTAACAAAGGTCCTTAATTGCTGAGCTGTCTCTCTAGGTCCCGATAATTATATATACATAAATGTGTTTAAAAATTAAAAATTTTGTGGACTTCAGTAACTTTCCTGGCTCCCAACATATCACTAATTAAAGAATAATATTTTCCTCAGTTTAATCTGTTATCAGAGGGAAGAATGTCCCCGTGTCCCTAAGTCAGTAATATTTGGGTTGAACCATGCTGCTTCTAGTAGATTCATAGGGAATCATTGTGCTAGATTGTATATTGCATACATGATCCCAACCTACATCTATACCAAGTCCTTCCCAGAGCCCATACTCTGTTTGACTGAATAGAACAGAACAGAGCTAACAATGTAATTCCAGTTCCTGCCTAAGACCTTCTGGCACTGCAAGCTCTCCTTCCTGCCTCTTTATAATAGTCAATAGTCATTCTTCCATTTTTCTTTTGAGACATGCATCTCACAGTACAGCCCTGGCTGTCCTAGAAGTTGCTATGTAGACCAGGCTGGCCTTGAACACATAGAGATCCACCTGCCTTTGGCTCTCAAGTATTGAAATTAAAGGTATGTGCCATCAAATCCAGAACCTTCCAGCATGTTTAAGCCTAAAAAAATGCAAGCTACTTGGAGAGGCCATACCAGTCTACACCCCCAGATAATATCCCAGCCCGCTACAGCATTGAATGGCAGCCATGATGCAAGTCTTCAGCATCCAGTCCAGACTTTAGACTAAACCATTGTGTTAGGTATTTGAACTGAAAATAACTCAGCAAAGCCCAGTCAACCACAGGAACATGAGCAGTGGGTTAATTTTGCTGTAACAAAGAACCACAGTCTGGTCAATGGTAGTGAATGCCTATAACCTCAGCACTCAGGAGGCAGAGGCAGCAGGATTGCTACAAGTTCAAAACCAGCCTGGTCTACACAAGCATATTCCAGGTCATTCAGGACTACATAATTTTGAGATCTTGTCAAAAAAAAAAAAAAAAAAAAAGGCAAAGAAACTAACCAAATAAAAAACTAACCAAAACCAAATAAACTAACAACAGCAAAAACAGTACCACAAACTGTGTGGATTGAAACAAGAGTGTATTCTCTCACAGTTTTGGTGACTACAAGTAACTTTGCTACTTGTGAGTCATAATGTACATATCTGACAGGCAGAGTATTTGACATGTGACCCCTGTGAAAGGGTCTGTTCTACTCCAAGGAGGCCATGAGCTACCGATTGAGATCCACTGGCTTAGGCAAAGAAATGCTAAACATTGTACAATGTCCAGAAAAGGTTTTCACCTCAAAGAACTTTTGCCTCAAAAGTCATTAGTACCAAGGTGGAAAAGCCCTGCCCTGACAGTTTCTAAATAAGCTGTTCTCAACCTGACTCCTTTGGGGGTGAAACAACCCTTTAGCAGGGGTCGTTTAAGATCATCACAAAACATAGATATTTACATTACAGTTCATAACAATAGCAAAATTACAGTTATGAAGTAGCAACAAAGTTAATTTTTCCCAAGACAGGGTTTTTCTGTGTAACAGCTCTGGCTATCCTGAACTTTGTGGACCATACTGGCCTCAAACTCACAAAGATCTGCTGGCCTCTGCTCCCCAGGGCAGGGATTAAAGGCGTGAGTCACCACACCTGGCCACAACAAAAATAATTGTATGGTCAGGGTGACCACAACATGAGAAACTGTATTAAAGGATGTCAGCATTAGGAAGGTTGAGAACCACTGTTTTTAATGTTGTATCTCAGCGTTTGTGTTTATCCCAGGCAGAAGGGAATATTTTCGGACCGTCATAGACTAACTTGAACTCTGACTCAATTAAGTTACCAGGAAAACTACAAACCGATTTCTAAATGTTTTGCTTTTCCAGGCTTCTGTATAAACAATACAGCAGAAGCAGAGGGAAAAGGAGCTTCAAGATGTCACTAAATAAGGACAGGTATGGGGGTACAAACTTTTAATCTCTACACAAAGGCAGGTGTAGCTCTGTGAGTTTGGGGGCCACTCTGGTCTCTATAGAAAGCTCCAGATTAGACAAGACTTGCCATGTAGCTAGACTCTGCTTCAAAATAACAAAAACCCTAGCAAAACTCACCCACCACCACTACCACCACCAACAACAACAATGAAAACAACAAAACTAACCAAACATATCAGGCAGGCTGGGCAGTGGTACAGACTGGTCATCTCAGTTTTCAGAGGTCTAAGGGAGGAGGGGCTTCAAGGCTTTCTGGGGCTGAGTAGAAAAAAACTGTCTCAAAAACAACAGCAAACAAAAACCCAGGAAACTATCTCAAAAATAAATAATAATAAATAAATAAAAATAAAAGAATTAAAAAAAAAAAAAGCTCCGGGTAATGGTGGCACATGCCTTTAATCTCAGCACTTGGGAGACAGAGGCAGGCAGATTTCTGAGTTCGAGGCCAGTCTGGTCTACAGAGTGAGTTCCAGGACAGCCAGGGCTACACAGAGAAACCCTGTCTCGAAAAACCAATAAAATAAAATAAAATAAAATAAAATAAAATAAAATAAAATAAAATAAAATAATTAAAAAAAAAGCCGAGCAGTGGTGGCTCATGCCTTTATTCCCAGCACCTGGGAGGCAGAGGCAGGTGCATTTCTGAGTTTGAGGCCAGCCTGGTCTACAGAGTGAGTTCCAGGACAGCCAGAGCTACACAGAAAAACCCTTTCTTGAAAAACAGAAAGAAAGAAAGAAAGAAAGAAAGAAAGAAAGAAAGAAGGAAGGAAGGAAGGAAGGAAGGAAGGAAGGAAGGAAGGAAAGAAAGAAAGAAAGAAAGAAAGAAAGAAAGAAAGAAAGAAAGAAAGAAAGCAAGCAAGCAAGAAAGAAAGAAACAAAGAAAGAAACAAAAAAACAAAGAAAGAAACAAAGAAAGAAACAAAGAAAAAAAGCTAGGAGGTGGTGGTCCATGCCACTAATCCCAGCACTTGGGAGGCAGATGTAGTCAGATCTTCAGGAGTTTAAGACCAGCCTGGTCTACAGAGCTAGAGTAACCCTGTCTCAAACAAACAAACAAACAAACAAATAAATAACAGAAACAGGTTGAGAGACATCTCAGTGATTAACAATTAACAGAATTGCTCTCTTCCTGAGGATTTTGATTCCTGGAGCTGGGAGGGGAGGTGCCATGCTTCTCCACAGAAACCAGAGATGACAATCTAAGGGAGTAGGAGAGGGACTGGGGGAGCTGGGCAGACCTCTCCGATGGGGGAAGCAAGTGCGTGCAGATGGCATGTGTACACACCAGTACTGAAGAAGGGTTCCATCACTTCACAAAACTTTCTTGAGATTAGTTCCCTTTCTTTCATCACTGGTATGTATGAGTCATGACCTTAATCTCCCTGAGGAGATCCTGAGTGATTCTGAAATTCTGAGGCAAACCATGAGAGGCCTTTTGTACTTGCATTCTGAGTAAGTGGCAGGTGCCAGGAAGCCAGCTGCCCAGGGGCTAAGGACCAAAGAGCATCACCAGGCAATACAGAGGCTAGAGGGAGGTCTGGATGGGGAAAGGGGTGTATGAAAGATATACTGCTTGGCTGCTGGTAGCTGCCTGAGGGGAGAACTCTATTCGAAGTCAGCATGATTCCCCCGCCCCTTCCTGTATGCTATCACTCCACCATCTTTACTGCTGCCAGCTGAAGAACAGGAGAGAAGCTGGCCATTGGTCACTTGTCACCTTCTGCACCTGAGGCATTGACAGACCCCCAGGTAAATGAAGAGAACAAAACCTTCTCTCCTACAGACTCACAGCCAGAGATAGCCAGATAAACTATAAGCAAAAAATTTCCACAGATGGGACCAAGTGCTATTAAAAAAAAAAAGAGCTTTTATTGAGGATGTAAGAACAGAAAATGAACTTGCAACTTGCTACTTCTGCTTAGTAACAAAGATGAGGTCTTCAGTTTCCTGTGAGCTCCATATCCAGACACTCCATGCTGGGTACTCAGCATTCAGAGCCACAGTGTTGTCATTAGGCCCTGATCTGGTAGCACACACATTCTCAGCTATGTCTTCTTTGCCTTCATTCATATTATCTAGTTACTACTGTATCAGACTGTATGGTTTTAACCATGAGTGTTAAGTTTCCTCACAATACACTATAAAATACCTTTATAACCAGTGAGTGCTTTGTGCCCCTACCTAGCTTGTATCTTTTCATTTCTAGAAGTAATTCGTTCACATAAATGTTCCTACCATCATTAAAGATTCATACTACACATATTTGGATGAAGATTCCAGCAGACAGATCCAGTTTCAGTCAAACAACCCTAACACTTATCCATAACAACATTTGAAATTTCTTCTAATTTTCAAAGAAAATTATGTATGATCAATACTTGCCTTCCCAGCACTCCTCTCACCCCCATAGTAGTCTTACTTCTTTCCCTTGTTAAATTCTTCTACAAGCTAGGAGCACATGCCTGTAATCCCAGCTACCTGGGAAGGCTAAAGCAGGAGAATGACAAATTCAAGGCCAGCCTGACTGACTAAAGTGAGATCTTATCTCAAAATAAAAGAAAGGGTGATTGCATACACTAGCAAGATTTTGCTGAAAGAACCCAGATATGGCTGTCTCTTGTGAGACTATGCCGGGGCCTAGCAAACACAGAAGTGGATGCTCACAGTCAGCTATTGGATGGATCACAGGGCCCCCAATGGAGGAGCTAGAGAAAGTAGCCAAGGAGCTAAAGGGATCTGCAATCCTATAGGTGGAACAAAAATATGAACTAACCAGTACCCCCCGGAACTCGTGTCTCTAGCTGCATATGTATCAGAAGATGGCCTAGTCAGCCATTAGTGGAAAGAGAGGCCCATTGGTCGCGCAAACTTTATATGCCTCAGTACAGGGGAATGCCAGGGCCAAGAAGTGAGAGTGGGTGGGTGGGGGAGTTGGGGGGAGGGTATGGGGGACTTTTGGGATAGCATTGGAAATGTAAATGAAATAAATACCTAATAAAAAAATAATAATAATAAAAAAAGAAAGGGTGGTGGTAGTGGTGGATGTCGCTCCATGGAAGTTTAGTTTATTTGCCTATTTGCCTAGTATGTTTAAGGCCTTGGGTTCAGGATCTACTTTTGGGGGAAACTCATTCTCTCTCTCTCTCTTTCTCTCTCTCTCTCTCTCTCTCTCTCTCTCTCTCTCTCTCGTTGGATTCTTTGCAAATGAGCTTTGTGACTCAGACTTGCCCAACTAGATATTTTGGGAATTTAAAAAAAATGTAAGCCTGGCGTAGTGGCGCACACCTTTAATCCCAGCACTCGGGAGACAGAGGCAGGCAGATTTCTGAGTTCGAGGCCAGCCTGGTCTACAGAGTGAGTTCCAGGACAGCCAGGGCTATACAGAGAAACCCTGTCTGAAAGAAAGAAAGAAAGAAAGAAAGAAAGAAAGAAAGAAAGAAAGAAAGAAAGAAAGAAAGAAAGAAGTGTTAGTCAAAACAGGATTTTTAAAGTTATATAACTGAAAGTACTAAAGATATAATTTAGCTTTGATGGTTGAATGGAACTTCCTATTCACTGGCTTCATAATCCATAGCATCAAAATGAAGTAAATATTGTGACATGATTTTGCAGTCAACATCTGTGGGGCTCAGAAATGCTTTAAGCTTAATCAAATGTAGCATTTTCTTTAATTCGGAGTGGGAAAAATATAAATTACACCATATGAATCACAGTTTAATTCTCTGAAAGAACCCTTAGGAAAAAATATTCTAAATGCATTGCATCATTTTATAGACAAACCAGTAACCAGACTGGTTTATGACAAGGCAGACCCCTTAACCACCCATGTGTATGGACATATGAATAATTTCTACCCCAAATATACTATAGGAGTCTGAAAACGTTAAATGTGTAAAGATTCTACCCAGAAAGTCTGGTTTGCTAGAGATCACATACATAGATAGCTCAGCTACTGCTATTCATAGAAAATAGGTTTAGAATCAACAATTTGTTTTAAAAAGAGAGAGAGAGAGTGAGAGATTAATGAGCAAAACAACAAAAGAAAAAGATCTTCATATTAAAACCAAGCCACACTTCTAAGCAGTACATCTCATTTTACTTTTAAATTTATTTGGCATGGATATTGATGGTGGTGGTGGTGGATGGTGGTGGTGGTGTGGGTGTGCCTGCAAGTGTAAGTGTGCATGTGCAATCGGTAGTGCTCATGTAGATGTCAGAGGACAACTTGTGGGTGCAAGTTTTCTTTCTACCATATAGGTAGAAAACAGAAAGGGCTGAACTCAGGTCATCAGCTTGGATGTTAAGTATCTTTATCTGCTGAGCCATTTCTCTTGCCCAGCAGCAAGTTTTAAGTACCTATATTCTCACTTTTAAAATCACAGATTGGCATCCTTTTGTATACATTTAGCTTACATTTCTGGCATAACCAGATATTCACTGAAGGAATGTCAATTCTAAGTTTTTATTGCTGTATAGAACTTTTCTTTTTCCAAAATGAAGAGAGAGTTATTCACAGCAGGGTATGGTTGGTGTCCTACACTTATCCCAGCATTCATGAGGCAGAGACAAGAGCATTCTTGAAAGTTTGTGGTCATTCTAAGCAACATAGTGAATAACTGACTATACAAGATTACATAGTTAGACACTGTTTCAAAAAACAAAACAAAACAAAACTAATCCCCCAAACTAAACAACATTTAGCAAACAAAAGCAGCAACCAATCATTATTACCTTGTTTTGTGGATGGAATATATTCTATAGATAGGATAGTGAAGTTCTAACCTCCAGGATATGTGAATGAGACTTTAGGCAGACAGTGTCTTTAAAAGGACATAATCAGGCTAAGCTGATGATCATAGGTTGGACACTAATCCAGTTGATTGGTGTCCTCATATAAAGAGGAGATTTGAACATGCACACATGCACGAGTGCGTGCATACAACACACACACACACACACACACACACACACAGAGAGAGAGAGAGAGAGAGAGAGAGAGAGAGAGAGAGAGAGAGATCATGTGAAGACAGATTAAAATAAGCTACCACAGGCAAGGAACACTTGAAGTGATCAGTATCTGAAAGATACTCCCTAGAGGCTTCAGAGAGATCATAGTCCTGACATGGCCTTGGCTTTAAAAATAATTTTATGGTCGTGGGGTCATCACAATATGAGGAACTGTATTAAAGGGTTGTAGTATTAGGAAGGTTGAGAACCACTGACTAAGCACTAGAATCTAGTAGCATCCTTCTCTCCAGCAAGGACAACCAAAAGCATATCTCTTTTTTTCCCAGTTTCAAACTACTATGTATGATCCTTCTGCCTCACCTCTAAAGTGCTTTGTTTGGCCAGGTTTTTGTTGGGGGCATAGAGTTTTGAGGCAGGGTCTTGAATACATAGCCTTATCTGGCATTGAACTTACAGAAATCTTCCTGCCTCTGCCTCTCAAATACTGGGCATATACCACTATCTCCAGACTCTTTTAGTTTGAGGTTTTGTTTTTTGTTTCATTTCATTTTTCCAGTAATTCATTTCTATTAAAGTGTAAGTCCATAATGAAAAGAAAAATTTGCCTTTAACTATGAATGGTCTCAAAAGACCTGCTTATTCAGAGAAGGGTACACTAAAGACTCAAGTGAGAGAGGACCACTTCCAGGAATAAGTCATACCTCAGTAGACCCTGCTCTCAGCTTGCCCAGCAGTCATTATTTGTGGACCAAAATGGAACTTTCTAACTTGTTTTTTTTGCGTGGTCTTAGGGATTGAACCGGGGCTTCATGCACACAGAGTATACATCTACCACTGAGTTGTGCTCTCAGACCTAAAACATCATTAACCAGACCCATGGCACAAAAGTTAAAAAGCAGTCTTCAGCGCCGGGCGTGGTGGCACACGACTTTAATCCCAGCACTTGGGAGGCAGAGGCAGGCGGATCTCTGAGTTCAAGGCCAGCCTGTTCTACAGAGTGAGTTCCAGGACAGCCAAGGCTACACAGAGAAACCCTGTCTCAAAACAAACAAACAAACAAACAAACAAACAAAAAAGCAGTCTTCAGCCGGATGGCTATCTCAAATCTTTGGTGGCTGTTGTTGTTGCTGCTGCTGTTGTTGAGACAGGGTCTCATTATGTAGTTCTGGCTGGCCAGGACTTGCTATGTAGACCATGGTGAACTAGGAGCATGCCTCACCATGCCCAACTCCATCACACATCTTCTACAAGATTTTCCCCATCTTTGCAAACACCTCCCCCAGAAACCACCTATCTTGCTAGTGAGTAGGGGTAGCAGATCTTTTTCCCCTCAAACAGTGCTGCAGCACACACCTTCACACATACAAGCTGGAGTCATCTGTGATGGGTAACTCTGTCACTAGAGTGCTCTTGTGCTCTTTGAAATACTATTTTTCTTGTCCAAGTCATCAACTTCAGTTCCAAATATTCATATACTTTTTATTACAAAAGCTATCTATGCTTATTGTAAAAAATCAAAGAATGCAGAGTATGTAACAGTACAAGTGATAAAACAAAACAAATCAAAGCAAAACAAAACAAAACCACTCTATACTCTCATCCTGTCCCAGTGCTCACCACCGCTTAGAAGTCCAGGCTTTCAGAGATTTGGGTGCACATGCGTAGATTAAAAAAAAAAAAGGCATCTGACTGTATATTCTATCCTACAGCTATCATCCTTAGATACTTAAGGTGAAATACAAAATGCCAGGCAAGGGCTTCTGATATTTAAGCAAGAAAACAAGAATAATTCAAAAGAATCTATTTGTAAAGCAAAGAATAACTAGGAATACATATTTTCACAGTATAAAATTGAGAAAACCTACCAATGTGTAGCCATATGGCTTTGTTCCTTAAATTTACCCTGTTTGTGAGGTCTCTATCCTATAGAATTTCAAATGGAAGTTAGCCACAGCTTCAGCAATTCTGTGGGATGGAAAAATCTGCTGAGTTTAACCTTATCTGAAAAATGGGATGTCATCTCACGTAAGTACAGCATGTGTCCCCAGTAGACTACTAGAGCCTTCCATCAGACCTTCAGACCTTTCCTTCTTAACTATCTTGGTGTACCAAATAGTGTTACTTACCAAGCTCTATACATACTTTTTTTTTTAAGATTTATTTTATTAATATATGTAAGTACACTGTAGCTGTCTTCAGACACTCCAGAAGAGGGAGTCAGATCTTGTTGTGGATGGTTGTGAGCCACCATGTGGTTGCTGGGATTTGAACTTTGGACCTTCGGAAGATCAGTCAGATGCTCTTACCCACTGAGCCATCTCACCAGCCCTACATACTTTCTTAAATGGAAGAGAGACAAGAAATCAAGCATTGCTAAGTCTGGTTTTCTGGCCAATAGAGATAACCTGTTATGTTACTGTGGGATGGATGTGCCGCTGAAAACAACTGAAAGCCTGAAGCCCAGCCCTGCAGTTATGATGCACTAGGGCCTTTGCAGATGGAGTTAGTTCGCATGAAGTCATTTTAATCCAATAGGAATCACATTGGCTCTGATCCCAATATTGTTGCTGTCTTTAAGGAAGAGAGATGACAGCCTCTTAAATGCACACCAACCATGCATGTGCACATAAACTCTGGGTCTACATTGTGTCTCTTCAGTCTTAGTATAAAAACAAGCGAAGAACAGGATGATAATCAACTATCATTGAGTAGTTTGCCCTAGCGAGAAGTTCATAGGCACTCTGAGAACAGCAACAAACTGAAAACACCGTGGCTCACACCCTGCAGAACACGGCCTGTGAGAGTCAGCCAGCTTGCCCTGGCGTGGCCTCAGCACTGCCCATCAGCCAACTTAGGAAAGCAGCGGTTATTTTCCTTTTCTAGTGGCAGATGAGACAAAAACAAATTTCATCTAAGATAACCAAAAATTATGTCTACTGACCAGGCTCCTTAAAAGATTATCAAAACTGATAGTTTTCTAGATGGCCCAAGGGTCTTCAGCTTGATCTGATGGTGTCAGTTGCTCCTGCATAGATGTTTTTGCTTCCTCCATCTTTCTTTGGCTTTTGTAAAGTTGTAAATGCATTTCTGTTTAAAAGATTCAAGCAAATAGCAGAATATGCATCAGAAAAGATGGAAGCCCTCTCCCCTTTACCCTGTTGCCAGTGCCTCCCACTCTCCAAAGACATACTCTTAACCTGCCTCTCATTGTTTTACTACATTCTGATCCCATCCTTGTGCATACATGCAGAGGGAACGTCCAAACAAACAAAGCATACACTCACGTGGGCCTGGAAAGATGACTCCCTGCTTGGGAACCCTTAACTGCTCTTGCAGAGGACCAGAGTTTGTTTTCTAGGACCCATATCAGGTAACCCACTCCTGCTTGTAACTGCAGATTTATCTCCTCCTTCTAGCTTCAAAGGGCACTGGCACTCATGTGCTACACATCTAATCAAGCAGGCAAATATATAAACACATTTTTAAAAGGAAAGACAGGAAACAGGGCTTAGAGGCCAGACGGTCTACATGTGAGTTCTAGGCCAGTCAGGGAGGCCTACAGTCAAGAGCTGATTACAGACAGGCAAGTGCCTCCATATCCAGCTCCAGAAGTTAAAAGTG
Source organism: Mus musculus (assembly GCF_000001635.26). Taxonomy (NCBI): domain Eukaryota; kingdom Metazoa; phylum Chordata; class Mammalia; order Rodentia; family Muridae; genus Mus; species Mus musculus. The sequence goes on from NC_000072.6 coordinate 47,628,447, forward strand.
AGACCTCTTCTGAATTTCAGCACTGAGCACCAATTAGATTTAAATTACTCACCATCCATCTAGCCATTCATTCCCACAAATAAAGCCTATTTTAGAAAAAACAGCAACAGCAATGATAGATTATTTATCAAGGTAGATCATTCCCTGTAGCTCTCTCTAATGAGGAAATATCTCAGATGTTGGTGCAAGGTTATAATGCCCGGTTTTTTGTAAGTTTGCTTCAGAACCCATCTCGTGAGCTTGTAGAGAATAAGGCGGCAATGGCACCTGCCTGTGAAACCATGGAGAACTCAGTTTCAGACAGTTGGCTGCACACCACCTATCTCCACACATCAGATCCTCATTCCAAGCTCCTCAAGTGGGATGAATGTTGACCCCGAGAGGAAAACCTTGTTTGGGGAAAGGTTCTTTTCAGACTTAAGGAAGGCTCCTGAGATGAAGTCACTTGCATTGGAATCATCTTTCAGTCTATTAAGCATCCTTAAAAGAAAGGAAAGGCAGCTGGAGAAGGAAGGCAGAACCTGAGTGATTAACCTGCAAGAAAAAGGCCACAAAAATGTGTTGGTTGCTACCAGATGCCAGGAGAGAGGCCTGGAATAAATTTGTCTTCAGGAAGAAACAACCATGTCTACACCTTCATTTCAGACCGACAGCCTCAGAACTGTGAAAGGATAAACTTGTGCTCTCTTAACCCACCAACTATGGGCTAATTTGTTACAGCAGTCAGGAAACTAACACTCTTTTCTATCCACAGAGGCAGTGTTTTCCACTTCCCACTTTGATCCTCCTCAGTCTCTGCAAAGCAAGAGCAGCAGCAACAGCAGCACCTTGGTATGCAGGCTAGTGCCTGCTGGCTTCCTCCTGGGACACAGGCATGATCCCACCAACAAAGTGACCATGCAGCTCATTCCTGTGCCCTCTTCATTTTCTTATTTGTTTGTTTGTTTATGAGACTTTTGTTGTTGTTCAAGACAGGATTTCTCTGTGTAACCTTGGCTATCCTGGAATTCATTCTGTAGACCAGGCTGGCCTCGAACTCAGACATCTGCCTGCTTCTGTTTCCTGAGTGCTGGGATTAAAGGTGTGTACTACCACCACCTGTATTTATTTATCTATTTACTATTACTTTTTTAAAAAAGATTTATTTATTATTATACATAAGTACACTGTAGCTGTCTTCAGATACACCAGAAGAGGGCATCAGATCTCATTAAGGGTGGTTGTGAGCCACCATGTGGTTGCTGGGATTTGAACTCAGGACCTCTGAAAGAGCAGCCAGTGCTCTTATCTGCTGAGCCATCTCACCAGCCCTACTATTACTTTTGTTGCTTTTTTTTTTTTAAAAGAAGGATCTCTCTATGTAGTCTTGGCTGTCCTGGAACTCTTTATGTAGACCAGGCTGGCCTTGAGTTCACAAAGATGTAACAGGAATTAAAATTAATATTTTGTATATATAATAAATAAATGGTACAAGTTATTCCTTAATGAGCTAATTATCCAATAACTACAAAGAGAAACCAAGATTTATTTCAAGCTGCACCTCAATTATACCTACAGAGATCCATCTGCCTAAGGCATGTGCAATTACAACTAGCCATTTTCTTTTTTTTTTTTTTTAAAGATTTATTTATTATTATATGTAAGTACATTGTAGCTGTCTTCAGACACACCAGAAGAGGGAGGCAGATCTTGTTACGGATGGTTGTGAGCCACCATGTGGTTGCTGGGATTTGAACTCTGGACCTTCAGAAGAGCAGTCAGGTGCTCTTACCCACTGAGCCATCTCACCAGCCCTAGCCATTTTCTTATTTAAACTTTCCTCTAAATCCATGTGTGTGATTGCCCAGAAAAAAAAATTAAATTAAATGTAAAAGATTTCCTCTTAAGGCTGCAATTCTGTGGGAGAACTCTAGACTAGAGGGCACAAAGTCTGGGGTTCAACCCATAGCACAACACACACACACACACACACACACACACACACACACACACACACACACACACACTTGAGTTTTCCTTAAAAAACATAGCTACCTAACAGTCAATGAACATTCATTATTTGACTTTTTAGTTTGTGTCCCCTAACTAATCCCTAAGCTCCATGAGGATAGTAGGTACTCAGTAAATTGTGAATGAATAATGTATTACTCCCGTCATTCACTATAAAAGCCTTGTCCTCTTCACATCCAATGCTGCCTTCTCTTAGGGAGAGGCAACCTGTGAACATGAATGAAAAATCTTGCTTTAATTAATTCAGCCATGATGATTTGGGTCAATCATCTTTCTCCTCCTATCTTTGGGATCACATTCCATAGCAAGAAAGAAACACACACACACACACACACACACACACACACACACACACACACACACACCATGGCTCTGAAAAATGAGATTATGGACGGTATCCACCTTCCTCTTTGTACTTTCTTTTCATTTTTTGGATATAGTTTTCTCTGTGAACCCAAGCTAGACTGTGGATCACATCTTTCCTGTCTCAGACTCCAAGTGAGACTTGTGTGGCTATATCTACTTCACTCTGTCTCTGTCTCTGTCTCTCTGACTCTCTTTCTGTGTGTGTATGTGTTTGTCAGTCCCTCTGTGTGTGTGTGTCTCTGTTTCTCTGTTTCTGTCTCTCTGTCTCTCTCTCAGCCCTGGATGGCGTGGAATAGACTAGGTTGCTTTTAAACTCACAGAGATCCACCTGTCTGCCTCCTAAATGCTGGGATTAAAGGTCATATGCCACCATGCCCAGTTCTGCTTCTCCATCCCCTCTCCTCTTCTTTAAATAAGCTCTACCTTCCATGTAAGGACAGAACTGACCCTTGACACATACTTGGGTGAGAAAGTCCTTCTCAGATCCTAGGAAAGGTGCCCGGCCAGCTGGGTAGGGATAAAAGAGGCCAAAGCAGAGAAGGACCCAGACAAGCCAGACAGCCCAGCATATGTTAAAGCTACAAAGCAGACCAAACTACGATTCCAAACAGCAGGCTCACATTGCTCACTCCAGCATTACAGAATGTATTCTCCTAATTTTGTTGTACTTGACTTTGGAAGGATGCACTGAATTTTTGCCACGTTTACTTTTTTTTGTTTTTGTTTTTGTTTTGTTTTGTTTGAGACAGGGTTTCTCTGTATAGCCCTGGCTGTCCTAGAACTCACTTTGTAGACCAGGCTGGCCTCAAACTCAGAAATCCGCCTGCCTCTGCCTCCCAAGTTCTGAGATTAAAGGCGTGCACCACCACGCCCGGAGTACCATGTTTACTTTTAATGCTGACAAGGTCATGTAACTTTCATTTTTTTTAAGCCTTATTTTTAAGGATGGTTCTTAAACACTTTAACTTCCCCTTTAGCCTACCACTCACCAGGGGTAGTGGGAAAGGAAAATATACAGGGAAGTGGACCTGTTTAGAAAGTTAGGGTTTTTTTTGTTTGTTTGTTTTTTTGTTTTGGGGGTTTTTGTTTGTTTGTTTGTTTGTTTTTTAGTAACTCCTGTCTGTGTTGTCTGGAAATCGGCAGTTCAGTTCACAGGTTAGTAGTGGCAGCTCAATCCACTCACAAACACTTCATGGATGCACCACCAGTCCAGTTCAGTGGAGTCAGGATAACAAACAGGAATCAGCAGCAGAGGCACGACCTAGCAGAGATAGCCAGGCCTCAGCCTTGGCATGATTCAGCAGGAGGAACCAGGAGGAATGCCAGGAGAAGTTCTCAGCTGTGCCTCTCTCAGGGAAGAGAAGATCAGCAAAGACTCGAGACCCACAAGCATTGCACAGCTAGTTGTACCATCAAGTCAAGCTCTGTCTCCGTCACTGTCTGTTGAGTCCTATTTATACCTTCCAAACATCATGTGTCCTCCACATGTTTTGCCTCAACACATGCACCCAATCAGTCCAAGTCCATGGAAGCAGCAAGAAACTGCAGCACATTACCAGAAGTTTTTTGATGTATATCTCTCTATGGAATCCCAAGAAATGCAGCTCAACTACACAATGTAAGGTAAACCAATGCATGCGTGTTGTTAGCAAAGACTCCTTCATCACGTGTCCTTTCACAGGTTTGCTTTAGCAGAACATCCTCTCTCCTGTGTCCACTTCAGCTAAATGTTCCTCCATGTGTTTGCCCCAGCAAAATACCATCCAACCAACTTTCCAAAGAACCCTTAAATTTCCACTTCAAGGTCATTTACTATTCAATAAACCAGGAGGAATCTAAAAGGCAAGCTCTCTTTGGATGAGAACAAAATTATTTTTTTTCAAGAAGTTTGGATAAACCAGACACAATTGTCTTTTAAGGCATTTGTCTGAACTCCAGCCTAATTATTTTCAGGGCTTTGGGCTAGAAAGCAAATTGTGTTGTGTTACTCTAAAAGTAGGTTCTTACAGAGTCATCTATAATCACTTCAGAGAGTCTCTGCAAGCCACTGCTAGAATATGTAATGTAATAAACTCTCGTAGGTCACTAAGTCCCAGGATTGTAAGTGATACAAAGGTCCCAACCCCTTCCTCCAGTCTTCAGAATTATTTCTTTACCAGCTATACCAGGTCCCCAATCCCAGCCTGCCTCCTACAGCTTCTTGTTATATATTTATACAGGATGAGAAGGAATCCAGAAAGTTGCCTTTGAAGAGGAAGTTGGAAAACCTTTTAGTCTCACGATCCATGATTATGTCCTTTATTACAAAAATTGGCAGAAGTTAGGAACTGAAAAGATGGCTGTACTGGCTGGTTTTGTGTCAACTTGACACAGGCTGGGGTTATCACAGAGAAAGGAGCTTCAGTTGGGGAAATGCCTCCATGAGATCCAGCTGTGGGGCATTTTCTCAATTAGTGATCAAGGGGGGAGGTCCCCTTGTGGGTGAGACCATCTCTGAGCTGGTAGTCTTGGGTTCTATAAGAGAGCAGGCTGAGCAAGCCAGGGGAAGCAAGCCAGTAAAGAACATCCCTCCATGGCCTCTGCATCAGCTCCTGCTTCCTGACCTGCTTGAGTTCCAGTCCTGACTTCCTTTAGTGATGAACAGCAATTTGGAAATGTAAGCTGAATAGACCCTTTCCTCCCCAACTTGCTTCTTGGTCATGATGTTTTGTCCAGGAATAGAAACCCTAACTAAGACAATGGCCCTGCAGTTAAGAGCACTGGCTGTTCTTACAGAGGACCAGGGTTCAACTCCCAGTATCCACATGGCAGTTCACAGTCATCTGTAACTTCAGTTCAGGGGATTAGCACCCTCTTCTGGCCACCAAAAGCACCAGACACACATGTACACAGACCTACATATAGGCCAAATGGTCATAATACATAAAATAAAGACTATTTTTTAAAAATTGGGTTTACCTTATTTATTTTCTGTTATGTATGTTGTTGTGCATCTCATAATTATTATTATTTGTTGGTTTGCTTATAGGTTCTTGGCTTCCTGCTCCAGCAACTATGTCTGCTGCTTGCTGCCATGCTTTCCCATTGTGATTAACTATTATCACTATGGACAAACAAATCTAAATTATTCTGTAACTTGCATTAGTAAAGTGTTCTTATCACAGTAGTAACAGTGGTACCAGGAGTAGGGTGTTAGTGTAGAGAACCTGACCATTTCTTTTTAAAGGAATGTGGTAGACGACTTTGGAAGTTTGGACTAGAAAGGGCAGGTATTTTTGTTTGTTTTTGTTTTTTGGTTTTGCAAGACAGGGTTTCTCTGTGTAGCCGTGGCTGTCCTGTAACTCACTTTGTAGACCAGGCTGGCCTCGAACTCAGAAATTGGCCTGCCTCTGCCGCCCGAGTGCTGGGATTAAAGGCATGCGCCACCACGCCCAGCTAGAAAAGGCAGTTTAACAGATCATTAATCCGAGTTTAAAGGGCCATCCTAGTAGGAGTTTAAAAGACAGTAGTACTGAGAACAATGCAGGGTATGGAGGTCCAGTTCACGTGATTTTAGAGGAGAACATTATTAGAACTGGGTTAGAGGTCATTCCTGTAATATTGTGACAAAGAATTTGGATGCCTTCTGCTGTTTTCCTAAGAACTTGTCTGAGACTAGATTGAAAAAGTAATGTAGGAGGGAATCAGAGAAATGGCTCAGTGGTTAAGAGCACTGACTGTTCCTTCAGAGTACCCAGATTCGATTCCCAACACCCACATGGCAGCTCACACCCATCTGCGACTTCAGTTTCATGGGATAAAAGCCACCTCTGGCCTCTGTGATCACCAGACTTGTGTGATGCATGTAAATACAGGTAGCTAAAACACCTATACACCTTAAGAAAAATCTTTTTTTAAAAAGTAAATTTTCTATGGTGGAGATTTCAAGGCCATATAATATTGAATCTGTGGTGTGGTGTGGTATGGCATGGTATGGTTGTTGTTGCCATTAGGTTTTTCATCGTCTCACTATGTAGACTTGGCTGGCCTAGAATTTATAGATATAATATGAAAAACATGTAAATTATTAGACAAACTACTATGACTAGTATTAAATTCTCATTTTAGTTAGATGACAAAATCCCCAGAGCTATAAAGTTTTTATTGGCTCTAACTAGCATCTAGCATCTGTGAGCTGATGAGATGACCCAGTGGTGACAGCTAGCTATCAGGACCAGAGCCTGGATCTCAGACACACAATAAGCCAGATGTCCCGCAAAATGCCTTTAACTCCAGATCTGAGGGATCTGATATCCTCTTATGGTCTCTACACCTAAAACCATGCACATCCACACATCCACACATAAAGAAATAAATATTTTTAAAAAGAAAATAAGACATAGCATTTGACAACATTTCTAATATGTTTGCTAAATTATATGCTTCTAAAATCATTGTGTCAGCTAACTTAGTCTTCAGAAACCTCTAAGCTTTTGGTACCATTATTTAATTTGTAAAAGTTTTATTATTTTATGTGTATGGATGCTGGTATGAATGTTTGGGTTCTACAAGTATGCAGTACCTGAGGTGACCAGAAGAAGGCGTTGGATCTCGTATAACTGGAGTTATGGACAATCGTGAGCTGCCACATGGGTGCTTGAAATAGAATCTGGGTTCTCTGCAGAGCCAGTACTTTAATTTTATTTATTTATTTATTTATTTGTTTGTTTGTTTGTTTATTTATTTATTTATTTATTTATTTATTTATTTATTTATTTTTGGTTTTTTCAAGACAGGGTTTCTCTGTGTAGCCTTGGCTGTCCTGGAGCTCACTCTGTAGACCAGGCTGGCCTCGAACTCAGAGATCCGCCTTTTCTTATTTGCAGTTATGTGTATGTGTCTGTGGATATTTGCAAGTGAGGTCCAGAAGAGGGTGTCAGATCCTTGGGAGCTGATGTTGCAAGTCATTGCAAGTTGCTTGATGGGAACTGAACTCTGGTCCTCTGAAAGAGCAGCAAGCAACTGCAATGGCTGAGCCATCTCTGTAGCCCTGGTACTATCATTTTATCTAGGACAAATTTTAAATGTTAACTTATATTTAGGGTTTCTCTCACGTTTCTGAAATTCCCAGTGCAACCCTAATGACCCATTTCCACTCTCCCCGTTCATTACAGTAGAGGTTTAGGAAGCCACCTGGGCCTCCCCCCCCCCTTCCCCCACTAATTCGCTGTCTTTGAAATCACAGGGAGAACATTTACTTACTAGGAAAAACCTAAGAAATATTTTCAGTGAACTGCTTTATTTTGACTCAGTGGAAAAACTTTACCAAAATTTCTCAATAAGATGTGTGTGTGTGTTTAGACTAGGAACTTGTATATGTCTTCAAATGTCCCATCTCAGAGCCACTTTCCCAATTCCACAATTCTAAAATAAATAGATAAACAACAACCAAGACAAAAAAACGTCCTGAGAAAGGTTTATGTGTGAACTCTGTTTCATATTTTTGTTTCGGGCTTAATTCATGCCTGACAAAAACACCCAGGTCCAACCCACATCTTCAAGGGAAACACCCTTTTTTACAGGATATAACTTCGTGTTATTCTGGCAGTTTTTAATGTGCATAACACCGAAGTGTAGGTAATCTCTCTCTTTGTCCTTATTCTCATAATACATATTTAATTGTTTTAAAATGTCACTGTCTCAGTTCCACAGTGGGTAAGAAACCATGAGTAATATGGGGAGGGAGCTAAAAGGAAAAATCACCCATAAAGGGGATTTTACACGCACAGAGCCTCACAGAAGGCTCAGATCCTAGCTGGTGACACCTGCTGATGTGACTCTTTATTTCCACCCTAGAACTACCCTTGCAGGGCACATGCCAGGCCCCACCCCAACAGGCCAGGCTCCCTGACTCACAAGCCTTGGGACCCCAGGACACTTCCAGTTTTCAGAGGTACTGCCTCCCACCCTACGTTTCTGTCAGAGCAGGCTCTTGACTCAGTTTCCTTATTTTGCCTTACCTATTGAGGCAGGGCGAGAGTTCCCAGCAGATCTCTTGCAGACCTCGTAGCTGCCCTCAGCCCTCCGGGTTTACTTTCATATTTAGTTAGGCTCTACCCACAATGCATTTGTAAAAAACTGAAATGCAAAAAAAGCTTGGTGGTTAACCTAATTCTCCAAGTCATTGCTTATGAAACTTTGTTTCACTTTCATCACGTTTGGCATGTTGATTTTATGTGTTTTATTTTTAATGGTTATGGCATAGGCCCTAAAAATATCTCCTTAATTAGAAAAGATCCTAGATAGGAATTATAAATAGTCAAAGACTGGCATTACTGTTTAGTTGGTCTGGGGTTGTGGGTTATTGTTAAATTGTTTAACACTGTTTCCCCCCATACCCATGCTTGACTAACGTGGGGAAATTTAAGATTACATTTAGTCCATTATATCAGTAGAAAACTTTTTTTTTAAAAAAAGAGATTACTTGTTTTAAGTATTCTGGTAAGATTAACTTTCTAGTTACACACATGTATTAACCTTCAAAGTGTCTGAAAAGAAAAAATATGCAAAGAAGAATCATTAAATTAAAACACTAAGAAATGTCTTAGTTAGCTTTGAACTTACTAAAGAGTAAACAGCAGTAAGTTTCCATTGTAAGCAATTGTGGAGGGAGGGGGAAGCCCTTATAGAAGAAACCATCTTTCCCAGATATTGATAGCATGAACTTATGTGCCTGATGCACTGTCCTGATACAATTTAATCCAGTATGGATTTTTGAGACAGACTCGCCTTAAACAGCCTAGGCTGATCTTAAACTCCCTATATAAGAATTTACCACTTATTCCCTTTTTAAAATATTTCTACTTGTATAATTGTGTATGGATGGGAAAAATCTCGAAGATAATACATGAAATTATTGACAGTGTTTACATAACTCTTCAGGATTTCAAGTCCAGTGACCACTTAAGAATGCACTATTCTTTTCTTAGTATGGTGGTGGTGATGGGGAGCAGGGGCGTGAGATGGAAGGGGGTGTTTATAGAGTTCAGAAGAGGGCATCTGATCCTTCCCAGCTGGACTTAGAGGCAGCTGTGGACTGGCTAAAGTGGAACTGAACTCTAGTCTTTGGCAAAAGCAACATGTATTCTTTTTGCTTGTCTCTTTGGTGGTTTGTTTTGTTTTGTTTTTGAGACAGAGCTTTTCTATCAGTCCTGACTGTCCTGAAACTCAATCTTAGAGCTCCTCTTGCCTCTGCCTTCCAAGTGCTGGGATTGTAGGTATGTGCCACCATGCCCAGCAGTTATTCTGTTGTTGTTTTGTTTTGACACAAGGTCTCATAATGTAGCTCTGGCTATCCTGGAACTCATTATATAGACCAAGCTAAGCTTCCAACTCCAAGAGATCTTCTTGCCTTTGCCTTCTGCACACCCAGCTGCAACACTGAGCTACCTCCATGGCCCTCAGATTTTAAATATTACATTTATTTATTTAGTGTGTGTGATGGTTTGTTTATCCTTGGACCAGGGAGTGGCACCATCTGAAGGTGTGGCCTTGTTGGAATAGGTGTGACCTGGTTGGAATGGGTGTGTCACTGTGGGTGTGGGTATAAGATCCTCATCCTAGTTGCCTGGAAGTCAGTCTTCCACTAGCAGCCTTTGGATGAAGGTATAGAACTCTCAGCTCCTCCTATGCCATGCCTGCCTGGATACTGCCATGCTCCCACCTTGATGATAATGGACTGAACCTCTGAACCTGTAAGCCAGCCCCAATTAAATGTTGTGTTTTATAAGACTTGCCTTGGTCATGGTGTCTGTTCACAGCAGTAAAACCCTAACTAAGACAGAAATTGGTACCAGAAGTGGGGTATTGCTGTGATAGGCCTGGCCATGCTTTCATTTGAAAGAATGTGGATTTTTGGACTTTGGATTTGGAACTCAGTGGAATGCTTTAAATGGGGCTTAATGGGTCAACCTAGTAGGAATATGGAAGACTTTTTTGCTGGGAGTGATTTGAACTGTGTTGACCTGGCCCAAGAGATTTCAAAGGAGAAGAATTTCAGTATGTGGCATAAAGACTGTTTTTGTGGTATTTTGGTGAAGAATGTGGCTACTTTTTACCCTTGTCTGAAAAGTCTGCCTGAGGCTAAGGTGAAGAGACTTGGATTAATTGCATTAATTGCATTGACAAAGGAAGTTTCAAAAAAGCCCAGCAGAGACTTTGTTCTCTGGTTAAGTCTCACAAAGAGAAGTTTGAACAAGCATAACAAGCTTAGAAAGGCAAAATATAAAATATATGGTTCCAGTATTAAAGGCATACCAGAAAGTGAAATGGAGCAAAGTCCTGTGTTCTAGGAAATAACAGATTAAGGGAGTGGGACCTTGGGGCAAGATCCTACCCAGCTAAATTAAATCCAGGCTTGGTGGTACACACCTTTAATCCCAGGAGACAGGTATGCTGATCTCTGAGTTCAAGGCCAATCTACAGAGCAAGATGCAGGATAGCCAAGCTTAGGCAGTGAAGGATTTGAAAAACAGAAAGCCAGTGACAATGTAATAGTACAAGCAGGTCATGTTCTAATTCCTGCAAGTAGCAGAACTTGGCAGCTTCAGGCATGTGGCTCTGGCTCTAGAGTTAAGAATGGAAGGAACTACTGGGACAGTTGATGATGGTTAGCTGGAGCTAAGACATTAGCAATGATTAATAAGAGACCAGCATCACTGAGGTGATATCTTCTGGGAAGTGTTTTCTGGGAGCACAAAGAAGCTGTTTTCCAGAGATAGCCAAGGTTGTACCTCATGCTACAGCTGGACTTGGTAATGTGTAAGAGTCACTCAGGTGCTACTGCTTGTGAAGGAATGAAGGAATCATGGAGAGAAGTTGAGGCTTAGCACTGTGAGAGGCCAGGGAAGGCCATTGGAGAAGGTGTAGCCTCAGCTGTAGTTGATGGCCCAGGACTGAAGGGGTCATGCAAAGGATTTGAGACTTGGCACCCTGAAGAGAGCCTATGAGAGGCTATTGGTAAAACCTAGTTAGAGTGGAACACCCCAGTGTATTGGAGATGTCAGTACCATGGGATGATCACCAAGAACAGCAGCCTTAGTGGAGTGGATCAACCTGAGCATAGAGTGCTACAGAGGACAGAGATGGAGAAGTGATGCCAGCCCTTAGGAGGAGTCCAAAAGATCAAATGGAATCCCAGACTCTGAAATAAGCTGTAACATTGAAATTGCCTTGGAGACTCAAAGATGTTAAAGATGCCAGAGCCATGGGATACATGCTGAGGAAAGCTGCTAACAGGGAGTGGAACCAGACCAGGAGAAAGCAGTTTGCTGCAGTCAACAAAGATGAAAAAGGAGTGGAGATCTTAAGACCGCTTTGACATTAGCCATGGAGATGCAAAGTTTGGAGTTTGCCCAGCTGGTTTCCTGTCTTGCTTTGGGGATTACAGTTAATTAAGTTGAATTAATCTCAGAAGAGACCTTGAACTTTGGACTTTTAACATTGTTGCGACTGCTATAGACTATGAGGACTTTCAAAGTTGGACTAAATGCATTTTGCATTATGCTATGTTTAAGTATGGCCCCCACAGACTCATGTTTTTGAACAAGTCTATGGGGACCAGGGAGTGGAATGTGATGGTTTGTATATCCTTGGACCAGGGAGTGGCACCATCTGAAGGTGTGGCCTTATTGGAATAGGTGTGACCTGGTTGGAATGGGTGTGTCACTGTGGGTGTGGGTATAAGATCCTCATCCTAGTTGCCTGGAAGTCAGTCTTCCACTAGCAGCCTTTGGATGAAGGTATAGAACTCTCAGCTCCTCCTATGCCATGCCTGCCTGGATACTGCCATGCTCCCACCTTGATGATAATGGACTGAACCTCTGAACCTGTAAGCCAGCCCCAATTTAAGCCAGCCCCAATTAAATGTTGTGTTTTATAAGACTTGCCTTGGTCATGGTGTCTGTTCACAGCAGTAAAACCCTAACTAAGACAGTGTGCTTGTGTGTATCTGTGAGTGTACACATGCCATTGCTGAAGTATACACAGAGGAGACTTGCAAGGGTTGGTTCTCTGTTTCCACATGTGGCTAGAGCTCAGGTCATCGGGCTTATTGGCAAGTGTCTTCAGCAGTTAACTTTCACACTTAAATAGGTAATAAATATAAAATTTTAAAAGTTAATGAGTTACAGGACTTAGTGATAGCTCAGAGGTTAAGGGTACTGGCTACTCTTGTAGAGGACATGGGTTCAGTTTCCAGCACCAATGTCAGGGCTCACAGTTCCAGGAGATCCTGGAACACCCACTCCTGGCCTTCATGGACATCAGGCATGCAAGTGATAACATATATTCATGTAGGAAAGACACTAACACACATATAAAAGTATGTTGTTAAATTTCAGTATTTGTATAGGTGCTTGTGAATGGGAAGATAGTGTTTTTGTTGTGATAGTTGTTTGTGTGAGGACAGAGTCTCCAATAGTCTAAACTGGCTTCAAACTTACTACATAGCCAATGTACGGACTTGAACTTCTGATGTCCCTGCCTTCACTTCCTGAGTTTTGGGCATATAGATTTTTCAAACCAGCCCAGGTTTAGACATGTGCATTTTATCTGTTTATTTCACAGGTGAACCACACAGGCCTATAACTGACAATCAGTATTGGTTTTTGCAACCAGATAGGAAAGGAGTTTGCTGTCTCATTATGCTTTACAGCAATGTTTGCTGGCTTCTCATCTAGTCTTCAGTTGGGTGTTGTCAACACCTGCATCTGTTTGGTTCTACTCAGATCCAATTAACTAGCTTTGCTTTCCTCATTAACAAATGCGCTTGACACCGTGGTTGAAATATATATATCCTTTATTATCAATTTGCTTTTGCAATCTTGGAAGGAAACTCCTTAAGCCCTCCCCCCAATATCTGCAAAGTTTAAAGAAGATTGGGGGGGAAGGGTTTTCATGGCAGAATTTCTCTCTGTAACTCATGCTGTCCTGAATTCACTTTGTAGACTCGGTTAGCCTCACACTCAGAGATAATACCTACCCCTAGGCTCAAAGGTGTGTACAGACTCTTTTTTCTTTTCTTTCTTTCTTTCTTTTTTTTTTTTTTCTTGAGACAGGGTTTCTCTGTGTAGCCCTGGCTATCCTGGAACTCACTCAGACATTCACCTGCCTCCACCTCTCAAGTGCTGGAATTAAAGAGGTGGGCCACCACTGCCCAGCTGATAAGGACCTTTCTTAATCCTGGGAAGCATTTGGAGCTGCAGAGACCTAACTAAAAAACAGAACCTGTTCACTCAACCTTGCAGAGCTATTAATCCTTAAGTTAGACACTGAATTTAAAACTTTGACAAATGCCTATCAGAGATTAACTCAATTGTGAAGGAAGTGGACTAGAACTAAGGTTTGCATAAGTGACCTCAACCCATAACTCAAGCCAAAGAGTGGCAATGATTAAGATCACATTTCAATGTTTAAAAACCCTCCACACAAAAAAATCTGTATCATAGAAAAAGATGTAGTATTTTTAAAAAATGACTAGATGTTTAAAAACCAACATACATACATACATACATACATACATACATACATACATGTGTATACACAAGAGACACCAAGAGAGATCTTGCTAAAACAAATGTCATCACGCTTGTCATTTTAAAGAATTATGTCTCAATTCTGCCTCTTAGTATTCATTATTCATGCCCTTTTGTAATTCCTTCTTTCTGAGTGTGGCTTGAACTCACATTGACTCATTTCTAAGGAACAGAATAAGACAAAAGAAAAGGACAGCGTGTTCTCTCTTGATCTCTCCTCCTCCTCCTCTCCCTCCCCATTCTCCTCCCTTTCTTCCTCCTTTCCTCTCTCCCCCTTTATTTTCTTTCCCTACCCTCTTGCTCTGGAGAAAGACACATATTGTAAGCAGTACTACAGAGAAACCAGGAACTCTGTGTCCAGCCAGTGAGACCGTGAGTCTGCCAAAGCCATGTGAATGAACTTGACAGCAGAGTGTTTCCCACTTGAGCTTCAAGATGACAGATTCAGTGTAGCCTTGGGGAAGACCTTGTCCCCCTTCCCTCATCATAAACCCAACTAACCCTGTCCAGACTCCGTATCTCCAGATACTGGAAGCAGTTTCGAGTGTTGGACTCAACCCAAACTTTTACCAAGAAATGGAGCCCTTGCTTAAGTATACCTGGAACACTTCTGTTCTGAGAAGTATCTTCAGCATAAAAATCACACACACACACACACACACACACGCGAGCGCGCGCGCCTTAATGGCCCTTAATCACCTTTTTTTTGACAATAATGTTCTTGCCAACCTTTCCTCATCAGCCTTAGGGGTCTGTGCTCCAATGGACTGTGGAGTCTGAGAAGCAAGACTATCTTCAAACAGGCAAAACACTACACTAGCAAAACAAAACACCAAACCAACCAGCTAACCACCACCACCAACACAAACCAAAAGACCAAAAAGAGTATTCTGTGAACATTTCACTTGTTTATTAATATACATGGCCCATTAATGGCTAGGTCATAAGAATAATTCATCCAAGGTAAATGTTTTGACAGGTATAACATATTGGCTATTCAATATACTTGTTATTCAATTAATAGATTGTGCTGTTTATTTAACATTTAACAAGCATCTGTCATTTCCTACTGATGATATTTATATCATTGCTGTTATCTCACTATTTTATCTGATTCTTGTATATTTGTGTATTGTAGCGGGAAATGAAAAACAGCAACCCACGCTACTGTCATCATAGCACTGGCCTGTTCTCATCTCGTGGAGACTCTCTGACCCGGAGCTCTGAAATCTCTCTACCCAACTTGCTAAGTTCCCATGGTGGGTTGTTGTCATGCCAGCCCCATGCTTCCAAATTCTCATGGCCTTCTGGGGTGCACTTCTTGTAAACCCACACTGTGCTGCCCTATCTTTCTCTCTGGAACCCAGTTGAGCTGCTGAGCAAAGGAAAACACCACAAAGACTTCATTCAGAATCAACAGGTTACTCAGTAGCTGGGTGCAACAACTAGCATCCTAATCTTGTAAGCCATATAAAATATAAATCCTCCAGTGGCAAATCCTGGTGGATTCACCATCTAAACCAGGGCCACTTGTTAGCTACATGTGTTTATGCATGTTCATACATGTGCATCCCTCCCCACCACTCTTGGGTTTTTTATTTTAATTTAAAGATATTTTTAATGTGTATGAATATTTTGTCTGCATATGGGTACCATATTTGTGCCTAGAGTCTGAGGAGACCAGATTCCCTGAAATTGGAGTTACAGATGGCTGTGAGCTATGATATAGGTGCGTAACTGCTAAAATATCTCTTCAGCCTTCAAATCTTACCTCCCATTCCCTTTTTGAGACAGGATCTCACTGTGTAGCCCAGGATGGCCTCAAACTCAGAGCTCTTCTTGCTTCTGCCTCCCAAGTGCTGGTATAAAAGGCATGTACCACTATGACCAGCTTGCCTGTTTGTGTATGTATATATAGATGGGAGTGTTCTGGAAATCAAACTCAGGTCCTGATGCTTGTGCAACAAGTACATTATTGACTCAGCCATATCTACAGCCCTTTATCTCTATTTTATAGATGAGAAAACTGAGATAAAGACTTGACCAAGGCACATATAGCCAGGACATGGTGACAGGGACTCAAGAAGGCAGTAAAGTTTTAGAGACTGCCCTTTCCAACGCAGCTGTCTTGCTTCTGTGTCTGTTCATTCTGTCCATCTAGTGTCTCATATGATAAGTGTAAGACAACAGCAAAAACTTCCTTACTATCCATTGTGATACAATTTCACCTTTATTCAAATAATATGTCAAATTGGCAAATTTAGAAAACATACAAAACATGAAACTCTTGCAATGCTCGTGCAATTTCCATAAGGATCGGGAAAATGATCAGAACAATTAAATTTGGCCAAATCTAAATAAGGGCAAATTTAAAGAAACAAATGAACAGTTTTGTCTTTATGCCTGATTAAAAAGAAAAAAAAAAGGAAAAGAAAAGGAAAAGAAAACCCTAGTAACACATAGCAGTTTGACCGTGTGCTCAACGGCAATGTTACCAAAGCTCCTCCTAGATTTGAGGTCTGGTTTCTGGGAAGAGGTCTTTATGCCAGGTATTGATTCTGGTGCTATTAGAGACATCAAAAGAAGTACCATTCACATCAGAGAGCACCTCTTCTGGTGATCTCCCCCTTTGATTCTCTTCCTTTGTCTATGATGGTGTCTTGCTGAGTGTACCTCTTTGGCCCTAACTAAAAGAGAAGTTCTAGTTTAAATAGAGTTCCATGGGGCTAGATTCTCTTCCGTTGGCATCTCTGTTCTGGAAACAAACAAACAAACAAACAAACAAGCAAACAAAAAGACCTGTTTTCCCTTTTGTTAGTAGAGTTAACATGTCACACTTTGTTTTCTAATTTGTATATGTACTCAGGTAGAATATAACATTTTCAGTGATGGATACACAATTGTACTAATTTCATTAGCCTTACAGGGGCTGCTTATTTCTATTTGTACTTTTAAAGTGTGTGTGTGTGTTTTCAGGGCCCACATGTAGAAATCAGAGGACAACTTTCAGGAGTTAGTTCTCTTCTTTCCAAGATCAAATCTAAGATGTCAGGCTTTCGGAGCATTTTTACACACTAGGCCACTGTACTATGTCACTAGTCCACAGATTGCTTTTATTTATTTATTTATTTATTTATTCATTCATTTATTGTATTTTTAAATTTATTATTATGGAGGAGGGCCACAGCATGCAGATGGACAACTGTGAGAAGTTGGTTCTCTTCTGCAGTTCTGTGAGCTCTAGGGATTAAACTCAGCTTGCGAGGCTTGCAGACCAAACGATGCCTTTCCCTGCTGATCCATCTTGCCAGTCTGTGAAGTGCTTTTGAAACAGCTAATGAATGATTTCTCTCCTAAATATCCACGCTATCAACTAAACACATAATTCATGTTGGTAGTCAGGTACTTCGGTGCATGGGGCTTAAGTCCTGGGAGGCTGCAGAGAAAAGAGCTCTTAAGTCTGGGAGTTCCTTCCACACCATTCTAGACAACACGAGATCAGCATCACCTTCATCCTCAAATACACTACCTAAAGGGAAAGAGAACAACAGGATACAATATAAAACTGTGTTTATTAAAATTATTTTTTGCAAAACAAGACAAGTTAGAGGATGGGATACAATTTGGAATTTCAACCCATGAGTACATTGTGGAGTCATTGCACCAGAGAAAAGCAGTCATCACTTTCAAACGTGTTTTCTTTTTCCCTGTAACTGCAAAAATGGATTGTTAACTAGAGTCAATACAGACTTAATATGTATGCCTCTTATTGAACATTAACTAGTTTTACAACCTCTGCCAGTTTCTGGCATCCATTACCTCATTCTTTGCTATTTATATTATTTGTTTGGGTGTGTCCATACACATATGCCATGAAGTGAATGTGGAGTTCAGAGGATAACCTGAAGGAGTCAATTTTCTCCTTCAATCATGTGGGCTCTAAAAAACAAACTTAGGTTTTCAGGCTTGGCTAGCATACCACTCCACACTTTTAATCTTAAGTTTGCTGTATTTCATTTCTGTATAATACTAGAACATTAGTGAAATGATTATGACTTTATTTTGTCTACTTTAAAACTTCTGTATAAAAATTTAAGCTTTGTGTGTAAGAATTTTCCTTCCTGCAGCTTTCACATAACCTCTCTCTCTCTCTCTGCCTCCCCCTCTCTCTCTGTCTCTCTCTCTCACTCTGTCTCTCTCACTTTCTCTCATTTGTCATTTGGTACAGAAAGTCTAAAGTCAGGATGGAGAATAGAATGTAGCCTTTCCTCAGTAAACGGCAAGAGCTACATTGTTGAGAGAAGGAGGATAGTGAGTGAGCTTCCATGCCTTATAAGCACATAATCATAGTAGCAGCAAAATTAGGCCTGGGACAAGTTCATGCTCAAAGAGAGCATCCTTTCAAGGCTGGGCCTGACTTCCTGGATCTTGTCATCTAAGCCTGTGGCCATAGGGCTCAGTGTGCACCGCCAGGAGACACGGCTAGGAATAAGGAGTAAATCTTTCCACCAGGAGTGTCGGAATAGAGGATAGGTGATTAGCCAGATGACCCGGACAACGAGACTTCCACAAAAGAAGAGACGCACGGCAGCTGATGATCTGTCTCCTGCTGAATACAAATTGCCATCAGCTAAGCCTAGAAAACAAAAAACAAACAACAAAAACCAAACCAAACCAAACCAAACCAAAACAAAAACCCCAAAACTGCTAACTTAGTTGGCTCCACTGGCTTAAGCTCTGTTCATTAGTGACAAGATAATGTTCGAGTTGCAGTTAAATCCAAGGGGTGGAGAGAAAGAACGATGGGAAAGGTTTGGTTAGGTGTGAATGTCAAAATAAAACTATGCAATCAGTGATCCCGGTGTGATTTCCTTCGGTGTAATGATTTTAATCTTTAATGGTTTTTGAAGATTATGTTTCTGTGGTGATGGCTTTTAGAGAATATGTGATCTGTGGCTACAAGGCAAACGTTTTCTTACACAGAGAGGGCGCTGTCCTAGGTGGTTTAAAAAGGCTGAGAGAAAAAAATTAATGTCCTTGGAGCCAGCTCTTGGACTGTGCTCCGTCCACCAAATGTGCACATGTGGAAATGTGGATATGGGTAAAACAGTGGGACCCTGCTTAATGGGAGCTTGCCCCATCAATCCCACATGTCTTTTAGGGTGTTACTGTCTGTCTGTCTGTGTGAATGTATTTATGTTTATTTATGAAACTGTTGGATTTTCTTGCCTGATAAACTCTCTCTCTCTCTCTCTCTCTCTCTCTCTCCCTCTCTCTCTCTCTCTTTCTCTCTCTCTCTCTCTCTCTCTCTCTCTCTCTCTCTCTGTGTGTGTGTGTGTGTGTGTGTGTGTGTGTGTGTGTGTGTGTGTTTGTGTCTGTATGGGCCCGTGTGTCAGTGCTCCCGGGAGTGTGTCTGATTCCCCTTTTCCCTTTTACATTTGCCCATGTCCATGGTTCATCTACCCTCCAGCGGTCACAGGGCGTGTCCCCTTTTCATAAATAAAACTTTATTTTCTCCGAGAAAAGTGTAGACGAGGTGGCACCCCCACTCCCACTCCCGTCCCCAGCCAATTCCACACTCAGCCTTCCTCAGTTAAGCCTGTGGGGTCCAAGCTGGCCTTGGACATTCTGGAAAGGCAGAGTTGACTGGGTCCAGAGAGGAAGGAGTCCTGGGGATCTCGGGTGGAGTTTTGGAGTGGTGGAAGGGTTGAGATTGGGGTTGAGGGGTGTGAGGGTGGGGCATGGTGGTTTTGGTGGGGGGTGTCTCTGCAAGCACCAGGGGCCGCCAAGTAAGGATCTCAGCGAGGCAGTAGAGGAATCTGCTTCAACAGGACTCAGGAGCTGGGGTTGGTTCCAATCTTCTTGGTCCTGACGCTGGACAATTTATTTTAGGCATATTTAAGCACAGCAAAACTTTGGGGAAATGCCTCCTGCTGACCATTCACCCAGTCCCGGGTATATCACAATGCTTAAGATATGTTTCCATAGAAGCTCTTTACAAAGAACATGCGACCTCTTTGATAGAGATGGGTTCCTTTGGCCGAGAAACAATGCTCAATTGACTAGGACAGCAGTCCTCCACCTGTGGGTCCAGACCCCTCCTGTGGGTGGAAGGACCCTTTCACTGGGGCCACCAAAGGCCAATGGAAAACCAGGATATAGATGTGCATGACCGATCGAACAGTGGCAAACTTACACTAAAGAAATAGACACTAAATAGTTTTAGGGTCTGTGGTCACCACAACACCAGGGGCTCGATGGAAAGGTCACAGCATTAGGAAGGTTGTTGAGAACCACTGGACTAGGGAGAACGATTGAGATGGACATACAAGTCCCAAGGAGTCAGGTATGTCTCGGCCCTATACCTAAATAACATGGCACAGAAGTCACCTAGGTTCTGTTCCATTTGGCCAGTCCATGTGACATCTCCATGTAGAAGGACGGGTTCTTGAGCCCGAGAAACAGTGCTCAAGATAAAGGTCTTGGGAGGGAGAGCCTGAGATGAACATGAGAGTCAATGTGTGTGTGTGTGTGTGTGTGTGTGTGTGTGTGTGTGTGTGTGTGATTCAAGTGTGGGAGGCCCTTCAGATTGCACAGGCCACCCACCGGGCTAGGAACTACATCCATCTGGAGCCTTCTGGGCAGAGGACAGGCACGCATCCCTGCCCAGGAAGAGACAACCCTGTGTAGGTGCTTAAGGTTCCAGGATTCCCAAGTGCTCACCTGGAAGCCCAAAGACCTCGGGCCCTCTACAGACTGGCCTTAGGACCCTGGTCTCTCTTCTCCACAGGCCTCATCTTCCTCCTCTTCCTCCTTCTCCTTTTCCTCCTCCTCCTCGTCCTCCTCGTCCTCTTTCTGCTCCTCCTCCTCCTCCTTTGTTCCTTCTATCAACACATCATTTGTCCACCCACTCATCTATTCACCCATCCCCACCACACCCCACATCCATCACCATCAGCATCAGCATAGCATCACCATCACCATCACCATCAGCAGCAGCAGCAGCAGCAGCAGCAGCAGCAGCAGCAGCAGCAGCAGGGACAGCAGAGAAAGCAGCAGCTGGAACAGGCTTCCTCCACCCCACCCGGAATCCCAAAGAAACTTCACTGGGTCTTAGAAATTGAAACATGTGTCCCTTTGGGCTGGCATATGCCTGGACCCACAGGACACAAACTCATGGGGGCAAATGCAGGAAAGGACCTCTGCCAGGGGGTGTGTCATGAATGGCTGGGTAATGCCCACCCCTACAGATCCTACGCCAAGCTGCCCACTGCTCTGAATCCCCCAGGCCATGGAGCCCACATAGGAACACCCACCAAGGGAATCACCTCTAGGCAAGGCTACTGCAGAAGAGCAGACATACACACAACTGGCTTCCTCCTCCTTATCAGAGCATGTCCGCACTGGCAACGAGTGACTTTTTCTTGGTGACAGGCTGAACTGAAAATGCAACCAGAGAAGACAGGTCAAGACCTTTGGGTCTTGAAGGAAACTAAGCAAGCAAGCAAGCAAGCAAGCAAGCAAACGTGGAATGAAGGAAGAAAGGAAGGAAGGAAGGAAGGGAGGAAGGAAGGAAGGAAGGAAGGAAAGAAGAAAGGAAGCAACCAGGGGAGCAAGCACGGGAACAAGCGGGGGAACAAGCAGACAAGCCAACAAGCAAGGCAGCAAGCAGAAATTCTTGAGTGTTGAGCTGAGTAAGGAAAGCTTAGGAAAAGCTATAGGTTTTCCAAACTAGGTCAATCCCTGTGTGCCTCTGCAGACTGGGGCTAACTTTGGGTGCTCATGTTCTTTTGTGAAGAGGATGGCCCATTCTAGCAATATGGTGTAGTTGGTGTGTCAAGCGTTTGAGGTAAGGCAGAGAAGGCAGGCTTCCGGGACCTGCCTGGTAGTGATCGTGCAACTGAAAAGTGAAGGTCGATTGTGTGTGTGTGTGTGTGTGTGTGTGTGTGTGTGTGTGTGTGAGTGTTGATTTTTCTTTTTTGTCAAAAGCAATAAAGAAGGAGGAAGGTAAAAAGTGAGGCTAAGGTCTGTGTGCTACTAGGTGAGGCCAAGTTGTAAATGGAGGATGGTGTGGGGATTGGTTGGGGTAGGGTAGGGTAGGGTAGGGTAGGGCAGGAGATGGGTTGCAAGGCGTCTGGAGGCTAGGCAAGTCGATGATAGGGTAGAGAGAAAGTGTTGAGGGGGCTGCTGTGCTGTGTGTGTGTGAGGGTGTTGAGAGTAGGTTGTGAGTTGTGGAGTGAAGGAAGAGGTGATGGTGTGTGCATAAGGGTGTGAAGAGGAGTGAGGGTGAAAAGAGAGCAGTGCGGGCATGGTTGTGTGTGTGTGTTTGTGTGAAGCGGGCCTAAAGAGAGAGGAGCCGAGGAGAAAAAAAATGTGTAGCCCAGGCTGGCCTCGAACTCGTGATCCTCCTGCCTCTGCCTCCTTCAGCAAATCCTACCGGCGTGCGCCACCACAACCGGCGAGCGAGCCCCGCGACACACACATACTCCAAACGCACACTCCATGACGACACGCGACGGGACAGCCTCCAAGCCTCACACACTACCAATGCCCAGCGCCCAGCGCCTATCATGCGCTCACACCAACCACACTCACATCGCAAGCCCACACACAAACGCGCACACTCTCACAACGCCTCCTCCTTAGCACAAACAACAACAACAACAACAACAACAACAACAACAACAGCAGCAGCAACAGCAGCAGCAGCAACAGCAGCAGCAGCAGCAACAACAACAACACCACTCCCGAGGACGCCCACACCCCTGCAAACAAACTGCCTCCCTCGCCCGAGACTCCGGAGCGCGCCCGACCCCTAGTGGTCGGCATGGGAACTGACACTCCGCGCCCCGGACCACCCACTGGGGGCTACAACCGCGCCCAGGACTCCTGAAGCCCGCTCGCTGTGCATCCAGCCTCCAGCCTCGAGCGACCGTCTCTACTCCTCTTGCTGCTTGCTTGATGCTCCTCTTGCTCTTCTTGTCCTGTCGCCGTCCAGACCCCACTTCGCACATAACTCTCTCCGGGAACGCTCAGAAAAAGCAGCAAGCGACCCTGGCCCTTCCACGCGGGCGACTGACCCACGACAGCAACAGCAAAACCGCAAACTCCCAACGCTCGCTCGATGGCCCTTCGTCTACACCGGCCCTCCTCCGCCCTCCCGGACCTCCAGGCCTCGCTGACAGTTCTCCACTCCTAAAGCGAGCCGGAGGCTCAGCGGGAGCACCCCGTGCTCCAACCTGGTGCTCCTCCAACACCCACAGCTCTGCTTTTCTTTCTTCCCTTTCTGGAAGGCCTGGGCCTTGGGCCACGAGACCACCCTGACCACAGCCAAGTCTCCGGGGCCAGGAGCCAGGCCCTCCACTTGGACCCACACAGTTCCCCACACTCGGGACCCCACGCCCACGCGGACTGGGACTGCCCGTGTTAGCCTCGCAGGAAGAACTGCAGTGGGCAAGTGAGCCTCCTGGAATCGCCCCAGCGGTCCACCGGCCCAAGCTTGTGCTCTGCTCTGCTGGGTGTACCCTGGAGAAGCGGGGGCCCCAGGACCTTTGGCCCAGCATGGCTTCTTACTCCTGAGGGGTCTGCCTTCTCCTGCCTCTCTTTGCTAGATCCCTCATGGCCCTGGCGTGCTGGGATTGGGCAAGGCAAGACACTCACTGCCTGCAACCTCCTGTGATTGCCCTCCTGGGTGATGCCCCCACCCCACCCCACCCCACCCCACCCCACCCCACCCCACCCCTGCTCTGATGGGCCAGAGGCTTGCGGATCGACCTGAGGAGGAATCCTCTTGAGATAATGCTGTTGAGATGAATTCATGATCAGTTGTAATTCCTGTTTGGTCTAAGTCCTTTCGGGAAATGAGTTGGATTTAAATCATGGGGGGCGGGGGTTTGGGGAGACTGAGGGTAGTCGACAGAAAGTCTACTTCGGGATCAAGACTAGAATGTTCCCCTTCCTCATAGAACAGCAAGAGAGCTGCATCGTTGAGAGAAGGAGCACATGAGCTTCCGTGCCTTCAAAAAATGTACTCGTAGGAGCAAGAAAATTAGGCCTGGGACAAGTTCATGCTCACAGAGAGCATCCGTTCAACGTTGGGCCTGACTTCCTGGATCTTGTGATCTAAGCCTGTGGCCATAAGTGCTCGGTGTGCACCTCGAAGAGACACACGGCTAGGAATAAACAGCAAATCGCTCTATTACGAGTGTCAGAATAGAGGGTAGGCGATTGCCCAGATTACCTGAACAACACGACTTCAAAACGAAACAAAACGAAACGAAACGAAAGGTGCACAACAGATGATGATCGGTCTCCCGCTAAATACAAAGTGTCACCAGTCAAGCACAGAAAAAACACTTGCTAACCTAGGCTCCATTGCCTTAAACTTTGTTCATCAGTTAAGACAAGAGTTAAGTCCATCTAGTGGAGAGAAAGAAGGATGGGAAAAGTTTCTTAGGCGTGAATGTCAAAACAAAATTATGTCATCAAGGCTCCTGGTGTAGTTTCCTTTTGTGGGATGATTTTAATCTGGTTTTGGAAGAATATGTTTCTGGGGTGATGGCTTTTAGAGAATATGTGACCTGTGGCTACCAGGTAATCTTCTTACACACAGAGAGTGCTGTCTTGGGTGGTATAAAAAGGCTGAGAGAAAAAACAAACAAACAAACAAACAAACAAACAAGCAAACAATGTTCTTGGCGCCAGCACGTTTCCATCCACCAAATGTGCACATGTGGAGATGTGGATATGGAGATGTGGGTGTGGGTAAAACGGTTGGAGCCTGCTTATTGGAGCTTGCTCCATCCATCTGATATGTCTGTCTGTCTGTCTGTCTGTCTGTCTGTCTGTCTGTGTGAATGTCTGAACTTATGTGTATGTGTGAAGCTGTTTGAGTTTCCCGCTTTCTACACTCAGTGTGTGTGTGTGTGTGTGTGTGTGTGTGTGTGTGGTGTCTGTGTGTGTTTGTGTGTGCTTTCCCCCTCTCCCCTTTACTCTTTGCATTTTGCAGGATTCAGCAACCCTCTCTCGGTCAAAGGGAGTGCCTCCCCTTCCCCAATAACTGAAACTTTATTCCCTTAGAGAAAAGTGGCGAGTAGGCCCACACCACCCCCAACCCTGCCAATTCCTCACTCAGCCTTCCTCAGTTAAGGCTGTGGGGTCCATGCTGGCCTTGGCAGACTGTAAGGACAGAGTTGACTGGGCCCACCGAGGTGGGAGTTCTGGGGGTCTCCGGTGGAGTGGTGGAGTATTGGATGGGTTGAGATTGGGGTCGAGGGGTGCGAGGGTGGGGCATGGTGGGTTGGGAGAGTCTCTGCAAGCACCGGGGGTCGCCGAGTAAGGATCCCAGCGAGGCAATAGAGGAATATGCTTCAATAGGACTCAGGCTCTCTTTTGCCAGTCTTGCTTTTTTATTATTATTACTAGATATTCACTTCATTTACATTTCAAATGCTATCCCAAAAGTCCCCTATACCCTGCCCCCGCCCTGCTCCCCAACCCACCCACTCCTGCTTCCTGGCCCAGGCATTCCCCTGTACTGGGGCATATGATCTTTGCAAGACCGAGGGCCTCTCCTCTCATTGATGGCTGACTAGGCCATCCTCTGTTACATATGCAACACAGCTCTGGGGGGTGGGGGTGGTACTGGTTAGTTCATAGTGTTGTTCCTCCTATTAGTCTTGCTTTTTTGTAAACAGGCTTGGCCATTCTACCAACTACCTGTAGCTGATGTGACAATGGTTCAAGGCAAGGCAGCCAAGGTAAGGATAAAAGACCTTTGCCTGGTAGTAGGCCTGCAAATGATAGTGTTAGCTTCCTTCCTTCCTTCCTTCCTTCCTTCCTTCCTTCCTTCCTTCGTTCCTTCGTTCCTTCCTGTAAGAACAAAAAATATGGTGGAGAGAACTGGGGCAAGGGTCTGAAAAGAGTTTGCTAAAAGACAAAGGTGAGGAGGCGAGGTGTGTGTTGGAATGGAACAAATGGAAGCCCGAATGAAGCAAAGGCCAAGGCCAACGGCAAAGGCGAGGCGAAAGGAGTGGTTGTGTTGTGGCAAGGGGGGCGACAGGCAGAGCCAAAGAGAGCATTGGTGTGGTCGGGACGCTGCCCTCCCTGGTGGACCTTTTGCCCAGAGTAGGCGCAAGGGAGCTGTCCAAGGATTCCAGTGCGAGCATGTTTTGCGAGGAGAAGGCACACTGTGCTCTGTGTGTGTGCATGTGTGTGTGTGTGTGTGTGTGTGTGTGTGTGTGTGTTCCGTGTGTTCGTTGGTGGAGCAAAGAGAGGCAAGGTGAGGCGAAGGAGAAGGAGAAGAGGAGAAGGAGGAGGAGGTGGAGGAGGAGGAGGAGGAGAAGGAGAAGGAGAAGGGAGTGAAGGGGCATGAAGGGCATGAAGGGCATGAAGAGCATGAAGGTCCCGGTGGTGTGGGCAGAGGCTGTTGATAGCGCGTGAGGCAAGGGTGTGAGGCACGCAAGTGTGTTGTGGGCGTGTGGAGTTGTGGTGGTGCCGGGTCGGGTGTTGGGCCTCGGGTGTTTTGAAGAGTGCAAAGAAGAGGAGGAGCGCAGGGGTGAGTGTGTAAGAAGTGTGTTGAGGAAAGGGTGAGGAGCGGAGGGTGAAAAAAATGTGTAGCCCAGGCTGGCCTCGAACTCGTGATCCTCCTGCCTCTGCCTCCTTCAGCAAATCCTACCGGCGTGCGCCACCACTACCGGCGGCGAATGGGCGCTGCTACGCCCTACTTGAACCGTACCAACGATGACGACACAACACCCGACACGCCCCCATACTCCTACCTGAACACTGCCCACACACCACCAGCGCAGCCTCACCTCACACCCACCGCACGCCCGCACACACAACCACAACACCAACAGCTACGCTCCCTAATACGCCCGCCCAACACTCTTCACTCCCTCCCTTCCTCCCTCCCTCCCTCCCGGCTGCCTCACACCGGACTCCCGTTCCACGGCGACACCTGCCGGTCGCGCCGGGAACCGACACTCGCCGCCGACCCCGAACCCGGAACCCGAACCCCCACGTGCCGACGACTCTTGCCGCCTGATCGCCCACCAGCGACCAGCGATCAGCGACGAGCGACGAGCGACGAGCACCGGCTCCTAGCTGGTCCTCCTCCTCCTCCTCCTCCTCCTCCTCCTCCTCCTCCTCCTCCTCCTCCTCCTCCTCCTCCTCTTCCTCCTCCTCCTCCTGCTCCAGTCGTGTCGCCCTCCAGGCCCCCACCTTCCACACAACTCTCTCGGCAAACGCTCACAAGAAGCACCCGCACCACCCCGCACCGCAAGGCAGAAAGACGCCTTGCTCGGCCACCTTGGCCTTTCCTCGCTGGCGAGCGAGCGAGCAAGACCAAAACCGCAAACTCCGAACGCCTGCTGGCCCTTCGTCTACACCCGCGCTCCGCCCTCCCGGACCTCGAGGCCTCGCTGACAGTTCTCCACTCCTCAAGCGAGCCCGGAGGCTCAGCGGGAGCACCCCGTGCTCCAACCTGGTGCTCCTCCAACACCCACAGCTCTGCTTTTCTTTCTTCCCTTTCTGGAAGGCCTGGGCCTTGGGCCACGAGACCACCCTGACCACAGCCAAGTCTCCGGGGCCAGGAGCCAGGCCCTCCACTTGGACCCACACAGTTCCCCACACTCGGGACCCCACGCCCACGCGGACTGGGACTGCCCGTGTTAGCCTCGCAGGAAGAACT
The DNA here is from genome assembly GCF_000001635.26 of Mus musculus. NCBI lineage: Eukaryota > Metazoa > Chordata > Mammalia > Rodentia > Muridae > Mus > Mus musculus. The sequence continues at coordinate 47,656,089 of NC_000072.6, forward strand.
GCAGTGGGCAAGTGAGCCTCCTGGAATCGCCCCAGCGGTCCACCGGCCCAAGCTTGTGCTCCGCTCTGCTGGGTGTACCCTGGAGAAGCGGGGGCCCCAGGACCTTTGGCCCAGCATGGCTTCTTACTCCTGAGGGGTCTGCCTTCTCCTGCCTCTCTTTGCTAGATCCCTCATGGCCCTGGCGTGCTGGGATTGGGCAAGGCAAGACACTCACTGCCTGCAACCTCCTGTGATTGCCCTCCTGGGTGATGCCCCCACCCCACCCCACCCCACCCCACCCCACCCCACCCCACCCCTGCTCTGATGGGCCAGAGGCTTGCGGATCGACCTGAGGAGGAATCCTCTTGAGATAATGCTGTTGAGATGAATTCATGATCAGTTGTAATTCCTGTTTGGTCTAAGTCCTTTCGGGAAATGAGTTGGATTTAAATCATGGGGGGCGGGGGTTTGGGGAGACTGAGGGTAGTCGACAGAAAGTCTACTTCGGGATCAAGACTAGAATGTTCCCCTTCCTCATAGAACAGCAAGAGAGCTGCATCGTTGAGAGAAGGAGCACATGAGCTTCCGTGCCTTCCAAGCATGTACTCGTAGGAGCAAGAAAATTAGGCCTGGGACAAGTTCATGCTCACAGAGAGCATCCGTTCAACGTTGGGCCTGACTTCCTGGATCTTGTGATCTAAGCCTGTGGCCATAAGTGCTCGGTGTGCACCTCGAAGAGACACACGGCTAGGAATAAACAGCAAATCGCTCTATTACGAGTGTCAGAATAGAGGGTAGGCGATTGCCCAGATTACCTGAACAACAAGACTTCAAAACGAAACAAAACAAAACGAAACGAAACGAAACGAAACGAAAGGTGCACAACAGATGATGATCGGTCTCCCGCTAAATACAAAGTGTCACCAGTCAAGCACAGAAAAAACACTTGCTAACCTAGGCTCCATTGCCTTAAACTTTGTTCATCAGTTAAGACAAGAGTTAAGTCCATCTAGTGGAGAGAAAGAAGGATGGGAAAAGTTTCTTAGGCGTGAATGTCAAAACAAAATTATGTCATCAAGGCTCCTGGTGTAGTTTCCTTTTGTGGGATGATTTTAATCTGGTTTTGGAAGAATATGTTTCTGGGGTGATGGCTTTTAGAGAATATGTGACCTGTGGCTACCAGGTAATCTTCTTACACACAGAGAGTGCTGTCTTGGGTGGTATAAAAAGGCTGAGAGAAAAAACAAACAAACAAACAAACAAACAAGCAAACAATGTTCTTGGCGCCAGCACGTTTCCATCCACCAAATGTGCACATGTGGAGATGTGGATATGGAGATGTGGGTGTGGGTAAAACGGTTGGAGCCTGCTTATTGGAGCTTGCTCCATCCATCTGATATGTCTGTCTGTCTGTCTGTCTGTCTGTCTGTCTGTCTGTCTGTCTGTGTGAATGTCTGAACTTATGTGTATGTGTGAAGCTGTTTGAGTTTCCCGCTTTCTACACTCAGTGTGTGTGTGTGTGTGTGTGTGTGTGTGTGTGTGTGTGTGTGTGTGTGTGTGTGTGGTGTCTGTGTGTGTTTGTGTGTGCTTTCCCCCTCTCCCCTTTACTCTTTGCATTTTGCAGGATTCAGCAACCCTCTCTCGGTCAAAGGGAGTGCCTCCCCTTCCCCAATAACTGAAACTTTATTCCCTTAGAGAAAAGTGGCGAGTAGGCCCACACCACCCCCAACCCTGCCAATTCCTCACTCAGCCTTCCTCAGTTAAGGCTGTGGGGTCCATGCTGGCCTTGGCAGACTGTAAGGACAGAGTTGACTGGGCCCACCGAGGTGGGAGTTCTGGGGGTCTCCGGTGGAGTGGTGGAGTATTGGATGGGTTGAGATTGGGGTCGAGGGGTGCGAGGGTGGGGCATGGTGGGTTGGGAGAGTCTCTGCAAGCACCGGGGGTCGCCGAGTAAGGATCCCAGCGAGGCAATAGAGGAATATGCTTCAATAGGACTCAGGCTCTCTTTTGCCAGTCTTGCTTTTTTATTATTATTACTAGATATTCACTTCATTTACATTTCAAATGCTATCCCAAAAGTCCCCTATACCCTGCCCCCGCCCTGCTCCCCAACCCACCCACTCCTGCTTCCTGGCCCAGGCATTCCCCTGTACTGGGGCATATGATCTTTGCAAGACCGAGGGCCTCTCCTCTCATTGATGGCTGACTAGGCCATCCTCTGTTACATATGCAACACAGCTCTGGGGGGTGGGGGTGGTACTGGTTAGTTCATAGTGTTGTTCCTCCTATTAGTCTTGCTTTTTTGTAAACAGGCTTGGCCATTCTACCAACTACCTGTAGCTGATGTGACAATGGTTCAAGGCAAGGCAGCCAAGGTAAGGATAAAAGACCTTTGCCTGGTAGTAGGCCTGCAAATGATAGTGTTAGCTTCCTTCCTTCCTTCCTTCCTTCCTTCCTTCCTTCCTTCCTTCCTTCCTTCGTTCCTTCGTTCCTTCGTTCCTTCCTGTAAGAACAAAAAATATGGTGGAGAAGAACTGGGGCAAGGGTCTGAAAAGAGTTTGCTAAAAGACAAAGGTGAGGAGGCGAGGTGTGTGTTGGAATGGAACAAATGGAAGCCCGAATGAAGCAAAGGCCAAGGCCAACGGCAAAGGCGAGGCGAAAGGAGTGGTTGTGTTGTGGCAAGGGGGGCGACAGGCAGAGCCAAAGAGAGCATTGGTGTGGTCGGGACGCTGCCCTCCCTGGTGGACCTTTTGCCCAGAGTAGGCGCAAGGGAGCTGTCCAAGGATTCCAGTGCGAGCATGTTTTGCGAGGAGAAGGCACACTGTGCTCTGTGTGTGTGCATGTGTGTGTGTGTGTGTGTGTGTGTGTGTGTGTGTGTGTTCCGTGTGTTCGTTGGTGGAGCAAAGAGAGGCAAGGTGAGGCGAAGGAGAAGGAGAAGAGGAGGAGGAGGAGGAGGAGGAGGAGGAGGAGGAGGAGGAGGAGGAGGAGGAGAAGGAGAAGGAGAAGGAGAAGGAGAAGGGAGTGAAGGGGCATGAAGGGCATGAAGGGCATGAAGAGCATGAAGGTCCCGGTGGTGTGGGCAGAGGCTGTTGATAGCGCGTGAGGCACGCAAGTGTGTTGTGGGCGTGTGGAGTTGTGGTGGTGCCGGGTCGGGTGTTGGGCCTCGGGTGTTTTGAAGAGTGCAAAGAAGAGGAGGAGCGCAGGGGTGAGTGTGTAAGAAGTGTGTTGAGGAAAGGGTGAGGAGCGGAGGGTGAAAAAAATGTGTAGCCCAGGCTGGCCTCGAACTCGTGATCCTCCTGCCTCTGCCTCCTTCAGCAAATCCTACCGGCGTGCGCCACCACTACCGGCGGCGAATGGGCGCTGCTACGCCCTACTTGAACCGTACCAACGATGACGACACAACACCCGACACGCCCCCATACTCCTACCTGAACACTGCCCACACACCACCAGCGCAGCCTCACCTCACACCCACCGCACGCCCGCACACACAACCACAACACCAACAGCTACGCTCCCTAATACGCCCGCCCAACACTCTTCACTCCCTCCCTTCCTCCCTCCCTCCCTCCCGGCTGCCTCACACCGGACTCCCGTGCCACGGCGACACCTGCCGGTCGCGCCGGGAACCGACACTCGCCGCCGACCCCGAACCCGGAACCCGAACCCCCACGTGCCGACGACTCTTGCCGCCTGATCGCCCACCAGCGACCAGCGATCAGCGACGAGCGACGAGCGACGAGCACCGGCTCCTAGCTGGTCCTCCTCCTCCTCCTCCTCCTCCTCCTCCTCCTCCTCCTCCTCCTCCTCTTCCTCCTCCTCCTCCTGCTCCAGTCGTGTCGCCCTCCAGGCCCCCACCTTCCACACAACTCTCTCGGCAAACGCTCACAAGAAGCACCCGCACCACCCCGCACCGCAAGGCAGAAAGACGCCTTGCTCGGCCACCTTGGCCTTTCCTCGCTGGCGAGCGAGCGAGCAAGACCAAAACCGCAAACTCCGAACGCCTGCTGGCCCTTCGTCTACACCCGCGCTCCGCCCTCCCGGACCTCGAGGCCTCGCTGACAGTTCTCCACTCCTCAAGCGAGCCCGGAGGCTCAGCGGGAGCACCCCGTGCTCCAACCTGGTGCTCCTCCAACACCCACAGCTCTGCTTTTCTTTCTTCCCTTTCTGGAAGGCCTGGGCCTTGGGCCACGAGACCACCCTGACCACAGCCAAGTCTCCGGGGCCAGGAGCCAGGCCCTCCACTTGGACCCACACAGTTCCCCACACTCGGGATCCCACGCCCACGCGGACTGGGACTGCCCGTGTTAGCCTCGCAGGAAGAACTGCAGTGGGCAAGTGAGCCTCCTGGAATCGCCCCAGCGGTCCACCGGCCCAGCCTTGTGCTCCGCTCTGCTGGGTGTACCCTGGAGAAGCGGGGGCCCCAGGACCTTTGGCCCAGCATGGCTTCTTACTCCTGAGGGGTCTGCCTTCTCCTGCCTCTCTTTGCTAGATCCCTCATGGCCCTGGCGTGCTGGGATTGGGCAAGGCAAGACACTCACTGCCTGCAACCTCCTGTGATTGCCCTCCTGGGTGATGCCCCCACCCCACCCCACCCCACCCCACCCCACCCCACCCCACCCCTGCTCTGATGGGCCAGAGGCTTGCGGATCGACCTGAGGAGGAATCCTCTTGAGATAATGCTGTTGAGATGAATTCATGATCAGTTGTAATTCCTGTTTGGTCTAAGTCCTTTCGGGAAATGAGTTGGATTTAAATCATGGGGGGCGGGGGTTTGGGGAGACTGAGGGTAGTCGACAGAAAGTCTACTTCGGGATCAAGACTAGAATGTTCCCCTTCCTCATAGAACAGCAAGAGAGCTGCATCGTTGAGAGAAGGAGCACATGAGCTTCCGTGCCTTCCAAGCATGTACTCGTAGGAGCAAGAAAATTAGGCCTGGGACAAGTTCATGCTCACAGAGAGCATCCGTTCAACGTTGGGCCTGACTTCCTGGATCTTGTGATCTAAGCCTGTGGCCATAAGTGCTCGGTGTGCACCTCGAAGAGACACACGGCTAGGAATAAACAGCAAATCGCTCTATTACGAGTGTCAGAATAGAGGGTAGGCGATTGCCCAGATTACCTGAACAACAAGACTTCAAAACGAAACAAAACAAAACGAAACGAAACGAAACGAAACGAAAGGTGCACAACAGATGATGATCGGTCTCCCGCTAAATACAAAGTGTCACCAGTCAAGCACAGAAAAAACACTTGCTAACCTAGGCTCCATTGCCTTAAACTTTGTTCATCAGTTAAGACAAGAGTTAAGTCCATCTAGTGGAGAGAAAGAAGGATGGGAAAAGTTTCTTAGGCGTGAATGTCAAAACAAAATTATGTCATCAAGGCTCCTGGTGTAGTTTCCTTTTGTGGGATGATTTTAATCTGGTTTTGGAAGAATATGTTTCTGGGGTGATGGCTTTTAGAGAATATGTGACCTGTGGCTACCAGGTAATCTTCTTACACACAGAGAGTGCTGTCTTGGGTGGTATAAAAAGGCTGAGAGAAAAAACAAACAAACAAACAAACAAACAAGCAAACAATGTTCTTGGCGCCAGCACGTTTCCATCCACCAAATGTGCACATGTGGAGATGTGGATATGGAGATGTGGGTGTGGGTAAAACGGTTGGAGCCTGCTTATTGGAGCTTGCTCCATCCATCTGATATGTCTGTCTGTCTGTCTGTCTGTCTGTCTGTCTGTCTGTCTGTCTGTCTGTGTGAATGTCTGAACTTATGTGTATGTGTGAAGCTGTTTGAGTTTCCCGCTTTCTACACTCAGTGTGTGTGTGTGTGTGTGTGTGTGTGTGTGTGTGTGTGTGTGTGTGTGTGTGTGTGTGGTGTCTGTGTGTGTTTGTGTGTGCTTTCCCCCTCTCCCCTTTACTCTTTGCATTTTGCAGGATTCAGCAACCCTCTCTCGGTCAAAGGGAGTGCCTCCCCTTCCCCAATAACTGAAACTTTATTCCCTTAGAGAAAAGTGGCGAGTAGGCCCACCCCACCCCCAACCCTGCCAATTCCTCACTCAGCCTTCCTCAGTTAAGGCTGTGGGGTCCATGCTGGCCTTGGCAGACTGTAAGGACAGAGTTGACTGGGCCCACCGAGGTGGGAGTTCTGGGGGTCTCCGGTGGAGTGGTGGAGTATTGGATGGGTTGAGATTGGGGTCGAGGGGTGCGAGGGTGGGGCATGGTGGGTTGGGAGAGTCTCTGCAAGCACCGGGGGTCGCCGAGTAAGGATCCCAGCGAGGCAATAGAGGAATATGCTTCAATAGGACTCAGGCTCTCTTTTGCCAGTCTTGCTTTTTTATTATTATTACTAGATATTCACTTCATTTACATTTCAAATGCTATCCCAAAAGTCCCCTATACCCTGCCCCCGCCCTGCTCCCCAACCCACCCACTCCTGCTTCCTGGCCCAGGCATTCCCCTGTACTGGGGCATATGATCTTTGCAAGACCGAGGGCCTCTCCTCTCATTGATGGCTGACTAGGCCATCCTCTGTTACATATGCAACACAGCTCTGGGGGGTGGGGGTGGTACTGGTTAGTTCATAGTGTTGTTCCTCCTATTAGTCTTGCTTTTTTGTAAACAGGCTTGGCCATTCTACCAACTACCTGTAGCTGATGTGACAATGGTTCAAGGCAAGGCAGCCAAGGTAAGGATAAAAGACCTTTGCCTGGTAGTAGGCCTGCAAATGATAGTGTTAGCTTCCTTCCTTCCTTCCTTCCTTCCTTCCTTCCTTCCTTCCTTCCTTCCTTCGTTCCTTCGTTCCTTCCTGTAAGAACAAAAAATATGGTGGAGAGAACTGGGGCAAGGGTCTGAAAAGAGTTTGCTAAAAGACAAAGGTGAGGAGGCGAGGTGTGTGTTGGAATGGAACAAATGGAAGCCCGAATGAAGCAAAGGCCAAGGCCAACGGCAAAGGCGAGGCGAAAGGAGTGGTTGTGTTGTGGCAAGGGGGGCGACAGGCAGAGCCAAAGAGAGCATTGGTGTGGTCGGGACGCTGCCCTCCCTGGTGGACCTTTTGCCCAGAGTAGGCGCAAGGGAGCTGTCCAAGGATTCCAGTGCGAGCATGTTTTGCGAGGAGAAGGCACACTGTGCTCTGTGTGTGTGCATGTGTGTGTGTGTGTGTGTGTGTGTGTGTGTGTGTGTGTGTGTGTTCCGTGTGTTCGTTGGTGGAGCAAAGAGAGGCAAGGTGAGGCGAAGGAGAAGGAGAAGAGGAGAAGGAGGAGGAGGAGGAGGAGGAGGAGGAGGAGGAGGAGGAGGAGGAGGAGGAGGAGGAGGAGGAGGAGGAGGAGGAGAAGGAGAAGGAGAAGGGAGTGAAGGGGCATGAAGGGCATGAAGGGCATGAAGAGCATGAAGGTCCCGGTGGTGTGGGCAGAGGCTGTTGATAGCGCGTGAGGCAAGGGTGTGAGGCACGCAAGTGTGTTGTGGGCGTGTGGAGTTGTGGTGGTGCCGGGTCGGGTGTTGGGCCTCGGGTGTTTTGAAGAGTGCAAAGAAGAGGAGGAGCGCAGGGGTGAGTGTGTAAGAAGTGTGTTGAGGAAAGGGTGAGGAGCGGAGGGTGAAAAAAATGTGTAGCCCAGGCTGGCCTCGAACTCGTGATCCTCCTGCCTCTGCCTCCTTCAGCAAATCCTACCGGCGTGCGCCACCACTACCGGCGGCGAATGGGCGCTGCTACGCCCTACTTGAACCGTACCAACGATGACGACACAACACCCGACACGCCCCCATACTCCTACCTGAACACTGCCCACACACCACCAGCGCAGCCTCACCTCACACCCACCGCACGCCCGCACACACAACCACAACACCAACAGCTACGCTCCCTAATACGCCCGCCCAACACTCTTCACTCCCTCCCTTCCTCCCTCCCTCCCTCCCGGCTGCCTCACACCGGACTCCCGTGCCACGGCGACACCTGCCGGTCGCGCCGGGAACCGACACTCGCCGCCGACCCCGAACCCGGAACCCGAACCCCCACGTGCCGACGACTCTTGCCGCCTGATCGCCCACCAGCGACCAGCGATCAGCGACGAGCGACGAGCGACGAGCACCGGCTCCTAGCTGGTCCTCCTCCTCCTCCTCCTCCTCCTCCTCCTCCTCCTCCTCCTCCTCCTCCTCCTCCTCCTCCTCCTCCTCTTCCTCCTCCTCCTCCTGCTCCAGTCGTGTCGCCCTCCAGGCCCCCACCTTCCACACAACTCTCTCGGCAAACGCTCACAAGAAGCACCCGCACCACCCCGCACCGCAAGGCAGAAAGACGCCTTGCTCGGCCACCTTGGCCTTTCCTCGCTGGCGAGCGAGCGAGCAAGACCAAAACCGCAAACTCCGAACGCCTGCTGGCCCTTCGTCTACACCCGCGCTCCGCCCTCCCGGACCTCGAGGCCTCGCTGACAGTTCTCCACTCCTCAAGCGAGCCCGGAGGCTCAGCGGGAGCACCCCGTGCTCCAACCTGGTGCTCCTCCAACACCCACAGCTCTGCTTTTCTTTCTTCCCTTTCTGGAAGGCCTGGGCCTTGGGCCACGAGACCACCCTGACCACAGCCAAGTCTCCGGGGCCAGGAGCCAGGCCCTCCACTTGGACCCACACAGTTCCCCACACTCGGGATCCCACGCCCACGCGGACTGGGACTGCCCGTGTTAGCCTCGCAGGAAGAACTGCAGTGGGCAAGTGAGCCTCCTGGAATCGCCCCAGCGGTCCACCGGCCCAGCCTTGTGCTCCGCTCTGCTGGGTGTACCCTGGAGAAGCGGGGGCCCCAGGACCTTTGGCCCAGCATGGCTTCTTACTCCTGAGGGGTCTGCCTTCTCCTGCCTCTCTTTGCTAGATCCCTCATGGCCCTGGCGTGCTGGGATTGGGCAAGGCAAGACACTCACTGCCTGCAACCTCCTGTGATTGCCCTCCTGGGTGATGCCCCCACCCCACCCCACCCCACCCCACCCCACCCCACCCCACCCCTGCTCTGATGGGCCAGAGGCTTGCGGATCGACCTGAGGAGGAATCCTCTTGAGATAATGCTGTTGAGATGAATTCATGATCAGTTGTAATTCCTGTTTGGTCTAAGTCCTTTCGGGAAATGAGTTGGATTTAAATCATGGGGGGCGGGGGTTTGGGGAGACTGAGGGTAGTCGACAGAAAGTCTACTTCGGGATCAAGACTAGAATGTTCCCCTTCCTCATAGAACAGCAAGAGAGCTGCATCGTTGAGAGAAGGAGCACATGAGCTTCCGTGCCTTCCAAGCATGTACTCGTAGGAGCAAGAAAATTAGGCCTGGGACAAGTTCATGCTCACAGAGAGCATCCGTTCAACGTTGGGCCTGACTTCCTGGATCTTGTGATCTAAGCCTGTGGCCATAAGTGCTCGGTGTGCACCTCGAAGAGACACACGGCTAGGAATAAACAGCAAATCGCTCTATTACGAGTGTCAGAATAGAGGGTAGGCGATTGCCCAGATTACCTGAACAACAAGACTTCAAAACGAAACAAAACAAAACGAAACGAAACGAAACGAAACGAAAGGTGCACAACAGATGATGATCGGTCTCCCGCTAAATACAAAGTGTCACCAGTCAAGCACAGAAAAAACACTTGCTAACCTAGGCTCCATTGCCTTAAACTTTGTTCATCAGTTAAGACAAGAGTTAAGTCCATCTAGTGGAGAGAAAGAAGGATGGGAAAAGTTTCTTAGGCGTGAATGTCAAAACAAAATTATGTCATCAAGGCTCCTGGTGTAGTTTCCTTTTGTGGGATGATTTTAATCTGGTTTTGGAAGAATATGTTTCTGGGGTGATGGCTTTTAGAGAATATGTGACCTGTGGCTACCAGGTAATCTTCTTACACACAGAGAGTGCTGTCTTGGGTGGTATAAAAAGGCTGAGAGAAAAAACAAACAAACAAACAAACAAACAAGCAAACAATGTTCTTGGCGCCAGCACGTTTCCATCCACCAAATGTGCACATGTGGAGATGTGGATATGGAGATGTGGGTGTGGGTAAAACGGTTGGAGCCTGCTTATTGGAGCTTGCTCCATCCATCTGATATGTCTGTCTGTCTGTCTGTCTGTCTGTCTGTCTGTCTGTCTGTGTGAATGTCTGAACTTATGTGTATGTGTGAAGCTGTTTGAGTTTCCCGCTTTCTACACTCAGTGTGTGTGTGTGTGTGTGTGTGTGTGTGTGTGTGTGTGTGTGTGTGTGTGGTGTCTGTGTGTGTTTGTGTGTGCTTTCCCCCTCTCCCCTTTACTCTTTGCATTTTGCAGGATTCAGCAACCCTCTCTCGGTCAAAGGGAGTGCCTCCCCTTCCCCAATAACTGAAACTTTATTCCCTTAGAGAAAAGTGGCGAGTAGGCCCACACCACCCCCAACCCTGCCAATTCCTCACTCAGCCTTCCTCAGTTAAGGCTGTGGGGTCCATGCTGGCCTTGGCAGACTGTAAGGACAGAGTTGACTGGGCCCACCGAGGTGGGAGTTCTGGGGGTCTCCGGTGGAGTGGTGGAGTATTGGATGGGTTGAGATTGGGGTCGAGGGGTGCGAGGGTGGGGCATGGTGGGTTGGGAGAGTCTCTGCAAGCACCGGGGGTCGCCGAGTAAGGATCCCAGCGAGGCAATAGAGGAATATGCTTCAATAGGACTCAGGCTCTCTTTTGCCAGTCTTGCTTTTTTATTATTATTACTAGATATTCACTTCATTTACATTTCAAATGCTATCCCAAAAGTCCCCTATACCCTGCCCCCGCCCTGCTCCCCAACCCACCCACTCCTGCTTCCTGGCCCAGGCATTCCCCTGTACTGGGGCATATGATCTTTGCAAGACCGAGGGCCTCTCCTCTCATTGATGGCTGACTAGGCCATCCTCTGTTACATATGCAACACAGCTCTGGGGGGTGGGGGTGGTACTGGTTAGTTCATAGTGTTGTTCCTCCTATTAGTCTTGCTTTTTTGTAAACAGGCTTGGCCATTCTACCAACTACCTGTAGCTGATGTGACAATGGTTCAAGGCAAGGCAGCCAAGGTAAGGATAAAAGACCTTTGCCTGGTAGTAGGCCTGCAAATGATAGTGTTAGCTTCCTTCCTTCCTTCCTTCCTTCCTTCCTTCCTTCCTTCCTTCCTTCCTTCGTTCCTTCGTTCCTTCGTTCCTTCCTGTAAGAACAAAAAATATGGTGGAGAAGAACTGGGGCAAGGGTCTGAAAAGAGTTTGCTAAAAGACAAAGGTGAGGAGGCGAGGTGTGTGTTGGAATGGAACAAATGGAAGCCCGAATGAAGCAAAGGCCAAGGCCAACGGCAAAGGCGAGGCGAAAGGAGTGGTTGTGTTGTGGCAAGGGGGGCGACAGGCAGAGCCAAAGAGAGCATTGGTGTGGTCGGGACGCTGCCCTCCCTGGTGGACCTTTTGCCCAGAGTAGGCGCAAGGGAGCTGTCCAAGGATTCCAGTGCGAGCATGTTTTGCGAGGAGAAGGCACACTGTGCTCTGTGTGTGTGCATGTGTGTGTGTGTGTGTGTGTGTGTGTGTGTGTGTGTGTTCCGTGTGTTCGTTGGTGGAGCAAAGAGAGGCAAGGTGAGGCGAAGGAGAAGGAGAAGAGGAGGAGGAGGAGGAGGAGGAGGAGGAGGAGGAGGAGGAGGAGGAGGAGGAGGAGGAGAAGGAGAAGGAGAAGGAGAAGGAGAAGGGAGTGAAGGGGCATGAAGGGCATGAAGGGCATGAAGAGCATGAAGGTCCCGGTGGTGTGGGCAGAGGCTGTTGATAGCGCGTGAGGCAAGGGTGTGAGGCACGCAAGTGTGTTGTGGGCGTGTGGAGTTGTGGTGGTGCCGGGTCGGGTGTTGGGCCTCGGGTGTTTTGAAGAGTGCAAAGAAGAGGAGGAGCGCAGGGGTGAGTGTGTAAGAAGTGTGTTGAGGAAAGGGTGAGGAGCGGAGGGTGAAAAAAATGTGTAGCCCAGGCTGGCCTCGAACTCGTGATCCTCCTGCCTCTGCCTCCTTCAGCAAATCCTACCGGCGTGCGCCACCACTACCGGCGGCGAATGGGCGCTGCTACGCCCTACTTGAACCGTACCAACGATGACGACACAACACCCGACACGCCCCCATACTCCTACCTGAACACTGCCCACACACCACCAGCGCAGCCTCACCTCACACCCACCGCACGCCCGCACACACAACCACAACACCAACAGCTACGCTCCCTAATACGCCCGCCCAACACTCTTCACTCCCTCCCTTCCTCCCTCCCTCCCTCCCGGCTGCCTCACACCGGACTCCCGTTCCACGGCGACACCTGCCGGTCGCGCCGGGAACCGACACTCGCCGCCGACCCCGAACCCGGAACCCGAACCCCCACGTGCCGACGACTCTTGCCGCCTGATCGCCCACCAGCGACCAGCGATCAGCGACGAGCGACGAGCGACGAGCACCGGCTCCTAGCTGGTCCTCCTCCTCCTCCTCCTCCTCCACCACCACCTCCTCCTCCTCCTCCTCCTCCTCCTCCTCCTCTTCCTCCTCCTCCTCCTGCTCCAGTCGTGTCGCCCTCCAGGCCCCCACCTTCCACACAACTCTCTCGGCAAACGCTCACAAGAAGCACCCGCACCACCCCGCACCGCAAGGCAGAAAGACGCCTTGCTCGGCCACCTTGGCCATTCCTCGCTGGCGAGCGAGCGAGCAAGACCAAAACCGCAAACTCCGAACGCCTGCTGGCCCTTCGTCTACACCCGCGCTCCGCCCTCCCGGACCTCGAGGCCTCGCTGACAGTTCTCCACTCCTCAAGCGAGCCCGGAGGCTCAGCGGGAGCACCCCGTGCTCCAACCTGGTGCTCCTCCAACACCCACAGCTCTGCTTTTCTTTCTTCCCTTTCTGGAAGGCCTGGGCCTTGGGCCACGAGACCACCCTGACCACAGCCAAGTCTCCGGGGCCAGGAGCCAGGCCCTCCACTTGGACCCACACAGTTCCCCACACTCGGGATCCCACGCCCACGCGGACTGGGACTGCCCGTGTTAGCCTCGCAGGAAGAACTGCAGTGGGCAAGTGAGCCTCCTGGAATCGCCCCAGCGGTCCACCGGCCCAGCCTTGTGCTCCGCTCTGCTGGGTGTACCCTGGAGAAACGGGGGCCCCAGGACCTTTGGCCCAGCATGGCTTCTTACTCCTGAGGGGTCTGCCTTCTCCTGCCTCTCTTTGCTAGATCCCTCATGGCCCTGGCGTGCTGGGATTGGGCAAGGCAAGACACTCACTGCCTGCAACCTCCTGTGATTGCCCTCCTGGGTGATGCCCCCACCCCACCCCACCCCACCCCACCCCACCCCACCCCACCCCTGCTCTGATGGGCCAGAGGCTTGCGGATCGACCTGAGGAGGAATCCTCTTGAGATAATGCTGTTGAGATGAATTCATGATCAGTTGTAATTCCTGTTTGGTCTAAGTCCTTTCGGGAAATGAGTTGGATTTAAATCATGGGGGGCGGGGGTTTGGGGAGACTGAGGGTAGTCGACAGAAAGTCTACTTCGGGATCAAGACTAGAATGTTCCCCTTCCTCATAGAACAGCAAGAGAGCTGCATCGTTGAGAGAAGGAGCACATGAGCTTCCGTGCCTTCAAAAAATGTACTCGTAGGAGCAAGAAAATTAGGCCTGGGACAAGTTCATGCTCACAGAGAGCATCCGTTCAACGTTGGGCCTGACTTCCTGGATCTTGTGATCTAAGCCTGTGGCCATAAGTGCTCGGTGTGCACCTCGAAGAGACACACGGCTAGGAATAAACAGCAAATCGCTCTATTACGAGTGTCAGAATAGAGGGTAGGCGATTGCCCAGATTACCTGAACAACACGACTTCAAAACGAAACAAAACGAAACGAAACGAAAGGTGCACAACAGATGATGATCGGTCTCCCGCTAAATACAAAGTGTCACCAGTCAAGCACAGAAAAAACACTTGCTAACCTAGGCTCCATTGCCTTAAACTTTGTTCATCAGTTAAGACAAGAGTTAAGTCCATCTAGTGGAGAGAAAGAAGGATGGGAAAAGTTTCTTAGGCGTGAATGTCAAAACAAAATTATGTCATCAAGGCTCCTGGTGTAGTTTCCTTTTGTGGGATGATTTTAATCTGGTTTTGGAAGAATATGTTTCTGGGGTGATGGCTTTTAGAGAATATGTGACCTGTGGCTACCAGGTAATCTTCTTACACACAGAGAGTGCTGTCTTGGGTGGTATAAAAAGGCTGAGAGAAAAAACAAACAAACAAACAAACAAACAAGCAAACAATGTTCTTGGCGCCAGCACGTTTCCATCCACCAAATGTGCACATGTGGAGATGTGGATATGGAGATGTGGGTGTGGGTAAAACGGTTGGAGCCTGCTTATTGGAGCTTGCTCCATCCATCTGATATGTCTGTCTGTCTGTCTGTCTGTCTGTCTGTCTGTCTGTCTGTCTGTGTGAATGTCTGAACTTATGTGTATGTGTGAAGCTGTTTGAGTTTCCTGCTTTCTACACTCAGTGTGTGTGTGTGTGTGTGTGTGTGTGTGTGTGTGTGTGTGTGTGTGGTGTCTGTGTGTGTTTGTGTGTGCTTTCCCCCTCTCCCCTTTACTCTTTGCATTTTGCAGGATTCAGCAACCCTCTCTCGGTCAAAGGGAGTGCCTCCCCTTCCCCAATAACTGAAACTTTATTCCCTTAGAGAAAAGTGGCGAGTAGGCCCACCCCACCCCCAACCCTGCCAATTCCTCACTCAGCCTTCCTCAGTTAAGGCTGTGGGGTCCATGCTGGCCTTGGCAGACTGTAAGGACAGAGTTGACTGGGCCCACCGAGGTGGGAGTTCTGGGGGTCTCCGGTGGAGTGGTGGAGTATTGGATGGGTTGAGATTGGGGTCGAGGGGTGCGAGGGTGGGGCATGGTGGGTTGGGAGAGTCTCTACAAGCACCGGGGGTCGCCGAGTAAGGATCCCAGCGAGGCAATAGAGGAATATGCTTCAATAGGACTCAGGCTCTCTTTTGCCAGTCTTGCTTTTTTATTATTATTACTAGATATTCACTTCATTTACATTTCAAATGCTATCCCAAAAGTCCCCTATACCCTGCCCCCGCCCTGCTCCCCAACCCACCCACTCCTGCTTCCTGGCCCAGGCATTCCCCTGTACTGGGGCATATGATCTTTGCAAGACCGAGGGCCTCTCCTCTCATTGATGGCTGACTAGGCCATCCTCTGTTACATATGCAACACAGCTCTGGGGGGTGGGGGTGGTACTGGTTAGTTCATAGTGTTGTTCCTCCTATTAGTCTTGCTTTTTTGTAAACAGGCTTGGCCATTCTACCAACTACCTGTAGCTGATGTGACAATGGTTCAAGGCAAGGCAGCCAAGGTAAGGATAAAAGACCTTTGCCTGGTAGTAGGCCTGCAAATGATAGTGTTAGCTTCCTTCCTTCCTTCCTTCCTTCCTTCCTTCCTTCCTTCCTTCGTTCCTTCGTTCCTTCCTGTAAGAACAAAAAATATGGTGGAGAGAACTGGGGCAAGGGTCTGAAAAGAGTTTGCTAAAAGACAAAGGTGAGGAGGCGAGGTGTGTGTTGGAATGGAACAAATGGAAGCCCGAATGAAGCAAAGGCCAAGGCCAACGGCAAAGGCGAGGCGAAAGGAGTGGTTGTGTTGTGGCAAGGGGGGCGACAGGCAGAGCCAAAGAGAGCATTGGTGTGGTCGGGACGCTGCCCTCCCTGGTGGACCTTTTGCCCAGAGTAGGCGCAAGGGAGCTGTCCAAGGATTCCAGTGCGAGCATGTTTTGCGAGGAGAAGGCACACTGTGCTCTGTGTGTGTGCATGTGTGTGTGTGTGTGTGTGTGTGTGTGTGTGTGTGTGTGTGTGTGTGTGTGTGTTCCGTGTGTTCGTTGGTGGAGCAAAGAGAGGCAAGGTGAGGCGAAGGAGAAGGAGAAGAGGAGAAGGAGGAGGAGGTGGAGGAGGAGGAGGAGGAGGAGGAGGAGGAGGAGAAGGAGAAGGAGAAGGAGAAGGAGAAGGGAGTGAAGGGGCATGAAGGGCATGAAGGGCATGAAGAGCATGAAGGTCCCGGTGGTGTGGGCAGAGGCTGTTGATAGCGCGTGAGGCAAGGGTGTGAGGCACGCAAGTGTGTTGTGGGCGTGTGGAGTTGTGGTGGTGCCGGGTCGGGTGTTGGGCCTCGGGTGTTTTGAAGAGTGCAAAGAAGAGGAGGAGCGCAGGGGTGAGTGTGTAAGAAGTGTGTTGAGGAAAGGGTGAGGAGCGGAGGGTGAAAAAAATGTGTAGCCCAGGCTGGCCTCGAACTCGTGATCCTCCTGCCTCTGCCTCCTTCAGCAAATCCTACCGGCGTGCGCCACCACTACCGGCGGCGAATGGGCGCTGCTACGCCCTACTTGAACCGTACCAACGATGACGACACAACACCCGACACGCCCCCATACTCCTACCTGAACACTGCCCACACACCACCAGCGCAGCCTCACCTCACACCCACCGCACGCCCGCACACACAACCACAACACCAACAGCTACGCTCCCTAATACGCCCGCCCAACACTCTTCACTCCCTCCCTTCCTCCCTCCCTCCCTCCCGGCTGCCTCACACCGGACTCCCGTGCCACGGCGACACCTGCCGGTCGCGCCGGGAACCGACACTCGCCGCCGACCCCGAACCCGGAACCCGAACCCCCACGTGCCGACGACTCTTGCCGCCTGATCGCCCACCAGCGACCAGCGATCAGCGACGAGCGACGAGCGACGAGCACCGGCTCCTAGCTGGTCCTCCTCCTCCTCCTCCTCCTCCTCCTCCTCCTCCTCCTCCTCCTCCTCCTCCTCCTCCTCCTCCTCCTCCTCCTCCTCCTCCTCCTCCTCCTCCTCCTGCTCCAGTCGTGTCGCCCTCCAGGCCCCCACCTTCCACACAACTCTCTCGGCAAACGCTCACAAGAAGCATCCGCACCACCCCGCACCGCAAGGCAGAAAGACGCCTTGCTCGGCCACCTTGGCCTTTCCTCGCTGGCGAGCGAGCGAGCAAGACCAAAACCGCAAACTCCGAACGCCTGCTGGCCCTTCGTCTACACCCGCGCTCCGCCCTCCCGGACCTCGAGGCCTCGCTGACAGTTCTCCACTCCTCAAGCGAGCCCGGAGGCTCAGCGGGAGCACCCCGTGCTCCAACCTGGTGCTCCTCCAACACCCACAGCTCTGCTTTTCTTTCTTCCCTTTCTGGAAGGCCTGGGCCTTGGGCCACGAGACCACCCTGACCACAGCCAAGTCTCCGGGGCCAGGAGCCAGGCCCTCCACTTGGACCCACACAGTTCCCCACACTCGGGACCCCACGCCCACGCGGACTGGGACTGCCCGTGTTAGCCTCGCAGGAAGAACTGCAGTGGGCAAGTGAGCCTCCTGGAATCGCCCCAGCGGTCCACCGGCCCAAGCTTGTGCTCCGCTCTGCTGGGTGTACCCTGGAGAAGCGGGGGCCCCAGGACCTTTGGCCCAGCATGGCTTCTTACTCCTGAGGGGTCTGCCTTCTCCTGCCTCTCTTTGCTAGATCCCTCATGGCCCTGGCGTGCTGGGATTGGGCAAGGCAAGACACTCACTGCCTGCAACCTCCTGTGATTGCCCTCCTGGGTGATGCCCCCACCCCACCCCACCCCACCCCACCCCACCCCACCCCTGCTCTGATGGGCCAGAGGCTTGCGGATCGACCTGAGGAGGAATCCTCTTGAGATAATGCTGTTGAGATGAATTCATGATCAGTTGTAATTCCTGTTTGGTCTAAGTCCTTTCGGGAAATGAGTTGGATTTAAATCATGGGGGGCGGGGGTTTGGGGAGACTGAGGGTAGTCGACAGAAAGTCTACTTCGGGATCAAGACTAGAATGTTCCCCTTCCTCATAGAACAGCAAGAGAGCTGCATCGTTGAGAGAAGGAGCACATGAGCTTCCGTGCCTTCCAAGCATGTACTCGTAGGAGCAAGAAAATTAGGCCTGGGACAAGTTCATGCTCACAGAGAGCATCCGTTCAACGTTGGGCCTGACTTCCTGGATCTTGTGATCTAAGCCTGTGGCCATAAGTGCTCGGTGTGCACCTCGAAGAGACACACGGCTAGGAATAAACAGCAAATCGCTCTATTACGAGTGTCAGAATAGAGGGTAGGCGATTGCCCAGATTACCTGAACAACAAGACTTCAAAACGAAACAAAACAAAACGAAACGAAACGAAACGAAACGAAAGGTGCACAACAGATGATGATCGGTCTCCCGCTAAATACAAAGTGTCACCAGTCAAGCACAGAAAAAACACTTGCTAACCTAGGCTCCATTGCCTTAAACTTTGTTCATCAGTTAAGACAAGAGTTAAGTCCATCTAGTGGAGAGAAAGAAGGATGGGAAAAGTTTCTTAGGCGTGAATGTCAAAACAAAATTATGTCATCAAGGCTCCTGGTGTAGTTTCCTTTTGTGGGATGATTTTAATCTGGTTTTGGAAGAATATGTTTCTGGGGTGATGGCTTTTAGAGAATATGTGACCTGTGGCTACCAGGTAATCTTCTTACACACAGAGAGTGCTGTCTTGGGTGGTATAAAAAGGCTGAGAGAAAAAACAAACAAACAAACAAACAAACAAGCAAACAATGTTCTTGGCGCCAGCACGTTTCCATCCACCAAATGTGCACATGTGGAGATGTGGATATGGAGATGTGGGTGTGGGTAAAACGGTTGGAGCCTGCTTATTGGAGCTTGCTCCATCCATCTGATATGTCTGTCTGTCTGTCTGTCTGTCTGTCTGTCTGTCTGTCTGTCTGTGTGAATGTCTGAACTTATGTGTATGTGTGAAGCTGTTTGAGTTTCCTGCTTTCTACACTCAGTGTGTGTGTGTGTGTGTGTGTGTGTGTGTGTGTGTGTGTGGTGTCTGTGTGTGTTTGTGTGTGCTTTCCCCCTCTCCCCTTTACTCTTTGCATTTTGCAGGATTCAGCAACCCTCTCTCGGTCAAAGGGAGTGCCTCCCCTTCCCCAATAACTGAAACTTTATTCCCTTAGAGAAAAGTGGCGAGTAGGCCCACCCCACCCCCAACCCTGCCAATTCCTCACTCAGCCTTCCTCAGTTAAGGCTGTGGGGTCCATGCTGGCCTTGGCAGACTGTAAGGACAGAGTTGACTGGGCCCACCGAGGTGGGAGTTCTGGGGGTCTCCGGTGGAGTGGTGGAGTATTGGATGGGTTGAGATTGGGGTCGAGGGGTGCGAGGGTGGGGCATGGTGGGTTGGGAGAGTCTCTGCAAGCACCGGGGGTCGCCGAGTAAGGATCCCAGCGAGGCAATAGAGGAATATGCTTCAATAGGACTCAGGCTCTCTTTTGCCAGTCTTGCTTTTTTATTATTATTACTAGATATTCACTTCATTTACATTTCAAATGCTATCCCAAAAGTCCCCTATACCCTGCCCCCGCCCTGCTCCCCAACCCACCCACTCCTGCTTCCTGGCCCAGGCATTCCCCTGTACTGGGGCATATGATCTTTGCAAGACCGAGGGCCTCTCCTCTCATTGATGGCTGACTAGGCCATCCTCTGTTACATATGCAACACAGCTCTGGGGGGTGGGGGTGGTACTGGTTAGTTCATAGTGTTGTTCCTCCTATTAGTCTTGCTTTTTTGTAAACAGGCTTGGCCATTCTACCAACTACCTGTAGCTGATGTGACAATGGTTCAAGGCAAGGCAGCCAAGGTAAGGATAAAAGACCTTTGCCTGGTAGTAGGCCTGCAAATGATAGTGTTAGCTTCCTTCCTTCCTTCCTTCCTTCCTTCCTTCCTTCCTTCCTTCCTTCCTTCCTTCGTTCCTTCGTTCCTTCGTTCCTTCCTGTAAGAACAAAAAATATGGTGGAGAAGAACTGGGGCAAGGGTCTGAAAAGAGTTTGCTAAAAGACAAAGGTGAGGAGGCGAGGTGTGTGTTGGAATGGAACAAATGGAAGCCCGAATGAAGCAAAGGCCAAGGCCAACGGCAAAGGCGAGGCGAAAGGAGTGGTTGTGTTGTGGCAAGGGGGGCGACAGGCAGAGCCAAAGAGAGCATTGGTGTGGTCGGGACGCTGCCCTCCCTGGTGGACCTTTTGCCCAGAGTAGGCGCAAGGGAGCTGTCCAAGGATTCCAGTGCGAGCATGTTTTGCGAGGAGAAGGCACACTGTGCTCTGTGTGTGTGCATGTGTGTGTGTGTGTGTGTGTGTGTGTGTGTGTGTGTGTTCCGTGTGTTCGTTGGTGGAGCAAAGAGAGGCAAGGTGAGGCGAAGGAGAAGGAGAAGAGGAGGAGGAGGAGGAGGAGGAGGAGGAGGAGGAGGAGGAGGAGGAGGAGGAGGAGAAGGAGAAGGAGAAGGAGAAGGAGAAGGGAGTGAAGGGGCATGAAGGGCATGAAGGGCATGAAGAGCATGAAGGTCCCGGTGGTGTGGGCAGAGGCTGTTGATAGCGCGTGAGGCAAGGGTGTGAGGCACGCAAGTGTGTTGTGGGCGTGTGGAGTTGTGGTGGTGCCGGGTCGGGTGTTGGGCCTCGGGTGTTTTGAAGAGTGCAAAGAAGAGGAGGAGCGCAGGGGTGAGTGTGTAAGAAGTGTGTTGAGGAAAGGGTGAGGAGCGGAGGGTGAAAAAAATGTGTAGCCCAGGCTGGCCTCGAACTCGTGATCCTCCTGCCTCTGCCTCCTTCAGCAAATCCTACCGGCGTGCGCCACCACTACCGGCGGCGAATGGGCGCTGCTACGCCCTACTTGAACCGTACCAACGATGACGACACAACACCCGACACGCCCCCATACTCCTACCTGAACACTGCCCACACACCACCAGCGCAGCCTCACCTCACACCCACCGCACGCCCGCACACACAACCACAACACCAACAGCTACGCTCCCTAATACGCCCGCCCAACACTCTTCACTCCCTCCCTTCCTCCCTCCCTCCCTCCCGGCTGCCTCACACCGGACTCCCGTGCCACGGCGACACCTGCCGGTCGCGCCGGGAACCGACACTCGCCGCCGACCCCGAACCCGGAACCCGAACCCCCACGTGCCGACGACTCTTGCCGCCTGATCGCCCACCAGCGACCAGCGATCAGCGACGAGCGACGAGCGACGAGCACCGGCTCCTAGCTGGTCCTCCTCCTCCTCCTCCTCCTCCTCCTCCTCCTCCTCCTCCTCCTCCTCCTCCTCCTCCTCCTCCTCCTCTTCCTCCTCCTCCTCCTGCTCCAGTCGTGTCGCCCTCCAGGCCCCCACCTTCCACACAACTCTCTCGGCAAACGCTCACAAGAAGCACCCGCACCACCCCGCACCGCAAGGCAGAAAGACGCCTTGCTCGGCCACCTTGGCCATTCCTCGCTGGCGAGCGAGCGAGCAAGACCAAAACCGCAAACTCCGAACGCCTGCTGGCCCTTCGTCTACACCCGCGCTCCGCCCTCCCGGACCTCGAGGCCTCGCTGACAGTTCTCCACTCCTCAAGCGAGCCCGGAGGCTCAGCGGGAGCACCCCGTGCTCCAACCTGGTGCTCCTCCAACACCCACAGCTCTGCTTTTCTTTCTTCCCTTTCTGGAAGGCCTGGGCCTTGGGCCACGAGACCACCCTGACCACAGCCAAGTCTCCGGGGCCAGGAGCCAGGCCCTCCACTTGGACCCACACAGTTCCCCACACTCGGGATCCCACGCCCACGCGGACTGGGACTGCCCGTGTTAGCCTCGCAGGAAGAACTGCAGTGGGCAAGTGAGCCTCCTGGAATCGCCCCAGCGGTCCACCGGCCCAGCCTTGTGCTCCGCTCTGCTGGGTGTACCCTGGAGAAGCGGGGGCCCCAGGACCTTTGGCCCAGCATGGCTTCTTACTCCTGAGGGGTCTGCCTTCTCCTGCCTCTCTTTGCTAGATCCCTCATGGCCCTGGCGTGCTGGGATTGGGCAAGGCAAGACACTCACTGCCTGCAACCTCCTGTGATTGCCCTCCTGGGTGATGCCCCCACCCCACCCCACCCCACCCCACCCCACCCCACCCCACCCCTGCTCTGATGGGCCAGAGGCTTGCGGATCGACCTGAGGAGGAATCCTCTTGAGATAATGCTGTTGAGATGAATTCATGATCAGTTGTAATTCCTGTTTGGTCTAAGTCCTTTCGGGAAATGAGTTGGATTTAAATCATGGGGGGCGGGGGTTTGGGGAGACTGAGGGTAGTCGACAGAAAGTCTACTTCGGGATCAAGACTAGAATGTTCCCCTTCCTCATAGAACAGCAAGAGAGCTGCATCGTTGAGAGAAGGAGCACATGAGCTTCCGTGCCTTCCAAGCATGTACTCGTAGGAGCAAGAAAATTAGGCCTGGGACAAGTTCATGCTCACAGAGAGCATCCGTTCAACGTTGGGCCTGACTTCCTGGATCTTGTGATCTAAGCCTGTGGCCATAAGTGCTCGGTGTGCACCTCGAAGAGACACACGGCTAGGAATAAACAGCAAATCGCTCTATTACGAGTGTCAGAATAGAGGGTAGGCGATTGCCCAGATTACCTGAACAACAAGACTTCAAAACGAAACAAAACAAAACGAAACGAAACGAAACGAAACGAAAGGTGCACAACAGATGATGATCGGTCTCCCGCTAAATACAAAGTGTCACCAGTCAAGCACAGAAAAAACACTTGCTAACCTAGGCTCCATTGCCTTAAACTTTGTTCATCAGTTAAGACAAGAGTTAAGTCCATCTAGTGGAGAGAAAGAAGGATGGGAAAAGTTTCTTAGGCGTGAATGTCAAAACAAAATTATGTCATCAAGGCTCCTGGTGTAGTTTCCTTTTGTGGGATGATTTTAATCTGGTTTTGGAAGAATATGTTTCTGGGGTGATGGCTTTTAGAGAATATGTGACCTGTGGCTACCAGGTAATCTTCTTACACACAGAGAGTGCTGTCTTGGGTGGTATAAAAAGGCTGAGAGAAAAAACAAACAAACAAACAAACAAACAAGCAAACAATGTTCTTGGCGCCAGCACGTTTCCATCCACCAAATGTGCACATGTGGAGATGTGGATATGGAGATGTGGGTGTGGGTAAAACGGTTGGAGCCTGCTTATTGGAGCTTGCTCCATCCATCTGATATGTCTGTCTGTCTGTCTGTCTGTCTGTCTGTCTGTCTGTCTGTGTGAATGTCTGAACTTATGTGTATGTGTGAAGCTGTTTGAGTTTCCCGCTTTCTACACTCAGTGTGTGTGTGTGTGTGTGTGTGTGTGTGTGTGTGTGTGGTGTCTGTGTGTGTTTGTGTGTGCTTTCCCCCTCTCCCCTTTACTCTTTGCATTTTGCAGGATTCAGCAACCCTCTCTCGGTCAAAGGGAGTGCCTCCCCTTCCCCAATAACTGAAACTTTATTCCCTTAGAGAAAAGTGGCGAGTAGGCCCACACCACCCCCAACCCTGCCAATTCCTCACTCAGCCTTCCTCAGTTAAGGCTGTGGGGTCCATGCTGGCCTTGGCAGACTGTAAGGACAGAGTTGACTGGGCCCACCGAGGTGGGAGTTCTGGGGGTCTCCGGTGGAGTGGTGGAGTATTGGATGGGTTGAGATTGGGGTCGAGGGGTGCGAGGGTGGGGCATGGTGGGTTGGGAGAGTCTCTGCAAGCACCGGGGGTCGCCGAGTAAGGATCCCAGCGAGGCAATAGAGGAATATGCTTCAATAGGACTCAGGCTCTCTTTTGCCAGTCTTGCTTTTTTATTATTATTACTAGATATTCACTTCATTTACATTTCAAATGCTATCCCAAAAGTCCCCTATACCCTGCCCCCGCCCTGCTCCCCAACCCACCCACTCCTGCTTCCTGGCCCAGGCATTCCCCTGTACTGGGGCATATGATCTTTGCAAGACCGAGGGCCTCTCCTCTCATTGATGGCTGACTAGGCCATCCTCTGTTACATATGCAACACAGCTCTGGGGGGTGGGGGTGGTACTGGTTAGTTCATAGTGTTGTTCCTCCTATTAGTCTTGCTTTTTTGTAAACAGGCTTGGCCATTCTACCAACTACCTGTAGCTGATGTGACAATGGTTCAAGGCAAGGCAGCCAAGGTAAGGATAAAAGACCTTTGCCTGGTAGTAGGCCTGCAAATGATAGTGTTAGCTTCCTTCCTTCCTTCCTTCCTTCCTTCCTTCCTTCCTTCCTTCCTTCGTTCCTTCGTTCCTTCCTGTAAGAACAAAAAATATGGTGGAGAGAACTGGGGCAAGGGTCTGAAAAGAGTTTGCTAAAAGACAAAGGTGAGGAGGCGAGGTGTGTGTTGGAATGGAACAAATGGAAGCCCGAATGAAGCAAAGGCCAAGGCCAACGGCAAAGGCGAGGCGAAAGGAGTGGTTGTGTTGTGGCAAGGGGGGCGACAGGCAGAGCCAAAGAGAGCATTGGTGTGGTCGGGACGCTGCCCTCCCTGGTGGACCTTTTGCCCAGAGTAGGCGCAAGGGAGCTGTCCAAGGATTCCAGTGCGAGCATGTTTTGCGAGGAGAAGGCACACTGTGCTCTGTGTGTGTGCATGTGTGTGTGTGTGTGTGTGTGTGTGTGTGTGTGTGTTCCGTGTGTTCGTTGGTGGAGCAAAGAGAGGCAAGGTGAGGCGAAGGAGAAGGAGAAGAGGAGAAGGAGGAGGAGGAGGAGGAGGAGGAGGAGGAGGAGGAGGAGGAGGAGGAGGAGGAGGAGGAGGAGGAGGAGGAGGAGAAGGAGAAGGAGAAGGGAGTGAAGGGGCATGAAGGGCATGAAGGGCATGAAGAGCATGAAGGTCCCGGTGGTGTGGGCAGAGGCTGTTGATAGCGCGTGAGGCAAGGGTGTGAGGCACGCAAGTGTGTTGTGGGCGTGTGGAGTTGTGGTGGTGCCGGGTCGGGTGTTGGGCCTCGGGTGTTTTGAAGAGTGCAAAGAAGAGGAGGAGCGCAGGGGTGAGTGTGTAAGAAGTGTGTTGAGGAAAGGGTGAGGAGCGGAGGGTGAAAAAAATGTGTAGCCCAGGCTGGCCTCGAACTCGTGATCCTCCTGCCTCTGCCTCCTTCAGCAAATCCTACCGGCGTGCGCCACCACTACCGGCGGCGAATGGGCGCTGCTACGCCCTACTTGAACCGTACCAACGATGACGACACAACACCCGACACGCCCCCATACTCCTACCTGAACACTGCCCACACACCACCAGCGCAGCCTCACCTCACACCCACCGCACGCCCGCACACACAACCACAACACCAACAGCTACGCTCCCTAATACGCCCGCCCAACACTCTTCACTCCCTCCCTTCCTCCCTCCCTCCCTCCCGGCTGCCTCACACCGGACTCCCGTTCCACGGCGACACCTGCCGGTCGCGCCGGGAACCGACACTCGCCGCCGACCCCGAACCCGGAACCCGAACCCCCACGTGCCGACGACTCTTGCCGCCTGATCGCCCACCAGCGACCAGCGATCAGCGACGAGCGACGAGCGACGAGCACCGGCTCCTAGCTGGTCCTCCTCCTCCTCCTCCTCCTCCTCCTCCTCCTCCTCCTCCTCCTCCTCCTCCTCCTCCTCCTCCTCTTCCTCCTCCTCCTCCTGCTCCAGTCGTGTCGCCCTCCAGGCCCCCACCTTCCACACAACTCTCTCGGCAAACGCTCACAAGAAGCACCCGCACCACCCCGCACCGCAAGGCAGAAAGACGCCTTGCTCGGCCACCTTGGCCTTTCCTCGCTGGCGAGCGAGCGAGCAAGACCAAAACCGCAAACTCCGAACGCCTGCTGGCCCTTCGTCTACACCCGCGCTCCGCCCTCCCGGACCTCGAGGCCTCGCTGACAGTTCTCCACTCCTCAAGCGAGCCCGGAGGCTCAGCGGGAGCACCCCGTGCTCCAACCTGGTGCTCCTCCAACACCCACAGCTCTGCTTTTCTTTCTTCCCTTTCTGGAAGGCCTGGGCCTTGGGCCACGAGACCACCCTGACCACAGCCAAGTCTCCGGGGCCAGGAGCCAGGCCCTCCACTTGGACCCACACAGTTCCCCACACTCGGGATCCCACGCCCACGCGGACTGGGACTGCCCGTGTTAGCCTCGCAGGAAGAACTGCAGTGGGCAAGTGAGCCTCCTGGAATCGCCCCAGCGGTCCACCGGCCCAGCCTTGTGCTCCGCTCTGCTGGGTGTACCCTGGAGAAGCGGGGGCCCCAGGACCTTTGGCCCAGCATGGCTTCTTACTCCTGAGGGGTCTGCCTTCTCCTGCCTCTCTTTGCTAGATCCCTCATGGCCCTGGCGTGCTGGGATTGGGCAAGGCAAGACACTCACTGCCTGCAACCTCCTGTGATTGCCCTCCTGGGTGATGCCCCCACCCCACCCCACCCCACCCCACCCCACCCCACCCCACCCCACCCCTGCTCTGATGGGCCAGAGGCTTGCGGATCGACCTGAGGAGGAATCCTCTTGAGATAATGCTGTTGAGATGAATTCATGATCAGTTGTAATTCCTGTTTGGTCTAAGTCCTTTCGGGAAATGAGTTGGATTTAAATCATGGGGGGCGGGGGTTTGGGGAGACTGAGGGTAGTCGACAGAAAGTCTACTTCGGGATCAAGACTAGAATGTTCCCCTTCCTCATAGAACAGCAAGAGAGCTGCATCGTTGAGAGAAGGAGCACATGAGCTTCCGTGCCTTCCAAGCATGTACTCGTAGGAGCAAGAAAATTAGGCCTGGGACAAGTTCATGCTCACAGAGAGCATCCGTTCAACGTTGGGCCTGACTTCCTGGATCTTGTGATCTAAGCCTGTGGCCATAAGTGCTCGGTGTGCACCTCGAAGAGACACACGGCTAGGAATAAACAGCAAATCGCTCTATTACGAGTGTCAGAATAGAGGGTAGGCGATTGCCCAGATTACCTGAACAACAAGACTTCAAAACGAAACAAAACAAAACGAAACGAAACGAAACGAAACGAAAGGTGCACAACAGATGATGATCGGTCTCCCGCTAAATACAAAGTGTCACCAGTCAAGCACAGAAAAAACACTTGCTAACCTAGGCTCCATTGCCTTAAACTTTGTTCATCAGTTAAGACAAGAGTTAAGTCCATCTAGTGGAGAGAAAGAAGGATGGGAAAAGTTTCTTAGGCGTGAATGTCAAAACAAAATTATGTCATCAAGGCTCCTGGTGTAGTTTCCTTTTGTGGGATGATTTTAATCTGGTTTTGGAAGAATATGTTTCTGGGGTGATGGCTTTTAGAGAATATGTGACCTGTGGCTACCAGGTAATCTTCTTACACACAGAGAGTGCTGTCTTGGGTGGTATAAAAAGGCTGAGAGAAAAAACAAACAAACAAACAAACAAACAAGCAAACAATGTTCTTGGCGCCAGCACGTTTCCATCCACCAAATGTGCACATGTGGAGATGTGGATATGGAGATGTGGGTGTGGGTAAAACGGTTGGAGCCTGCTTATTGGAGCTTGCTCCATCCATCTGATATGTCTGTCTGTCTGTCTGTCTGTCTGTCTGTCTGTCTGTCTGTCTGTCTGTGTGAATGTCTGAACTTATGTGTATGTGTGAAGCTGTTTGAGTTTCCCGCTTTCTACACTCAGTGTGTGTGTGTGTGTGTGTGTGTGTGTGTGTGGTGTCTGTGTGTGTTTGTGTGTGCTTTCCCCCTCTCCCCTTTACTCTTTGCATTTTGCAGGATTCAGCAACCCTCTCTCGGTCAAAGGGAGTGCCTCCCCTTCCCCAATAACTGAAACTTTATTCCCTTAGAGAAAAGTGGCGAGTAGGCCCACACCACCCCCAACCCTGCCAATTCCTCACTCAGCCTTCCTCAGTTAAGGCTGTGGGGTCCATGCTGGCCTTGGCAGACTGTAAGGACAGAGTTGACTGGGCCCACCGAGGTGGGAGTTCTGGGGGTCTCCGGTGGAGTGGTGGAGTATTGGATGGGTTGAGATTGGGGTCGAGGGGTGCGAGGGTGGGGCATGGTGGGTTGGGAGAGTCTCTGCAAGCACCGGGGGTCGCCGAGTAAGGATCCCAGCGAGGCAATAGAGGAATATGCTTCAATAGGACTCAGGCTCTCTTTTGCCAGTCTTGCTTTTTTATTATTATTACTAGATATTCACTTCATTTACATTTCAAATGCTATCCCAAAAGTCCCCTATACCCTGCCCCCGCCCTGCTCCCCAACCCACCCACTCCTGCTTCCTGGCCCAGGCATTCCCCTGTACTGGGGCATATGATCTTTGCAAGACCGAGGGCCTCTCCTCTCATTGATGGCTGACTAGGCCATCCTCTGTTACATATGCAACACAGCTCTGGGGGGTGGGGGTGGTACTGGTTAGTTCATAGTGTTGTTCCTCCTATTAGTCTTGCTTTTTTGTAAACAGGCTTGGCCATTCTACCAACTACCTGTAGCTGATGTGACAATGGTTCAAGGCAAGGCAGCCAAGGTAAGGATAAAAGACCTTTGCCTGGTAGTAGGCCTGCAAATGATAGTGTTAGCTTCCTTCCTTCCTTCCTTCCTTCCTTCCTTCCTTCCTTCCTTCGTTCCTTCGTTCCTTCCTGTAAGAACAAAAAATATGGTGGAGAGAACTGGGGCAAGGGTCTGAAAAGAGTTTGCTAAAAGACAAAGGTGAGGAGGCGAGGTGTGTGTTGGAATGGAACAAATGGAAGCCCGAATGAAGCAAAGGCCAAGGCCAACGGCAAAGGCGAGGCGAAAGGAGTGGTTGTGTTGTGGCAAGGGGGGCGACAGGCAGAGCCAAAGAGAGCATTGGTGTGGTCGGGACGCTGCCCTCCCTGGTGGACCTTTTGCCCAGAGTAGGCGCAAGGGAGCTGTCCAAGGATTCCAGTGCGAGCATGTTTTGCGAGGAGAAGGCACACTGTGCTCTGTGTGTGTGCATGTGTGTGTGTGTGTGTGTGTGTGTGTGTGTGTGTGTTCCGTGTGTTCGTTGGTGGAGCAAAGAGAGGCAAGGTGAGGCGAAGGAGAAGGAGAAGAGGAGAAGGAGGAGGAGGAGGAGGAGGAGGAGGAGGAGGAGGAGGAGGAGGAGGAGGAGGAGGAGGAGGAGGAGGAGGAGAAGGAGAAGGAGAAGGGAGTGAAGGGGCATGAAGGGCATGAAGGGCATGAAGAGCATGAAGGTCCCGGTGGTGTGGGCAGAGGCTGTTGATAGCGCGTGAGGCAAGGGTGTGAGGCACGCAAGTGTGTTGTGGGCGTGTGGAGTTGTGGTGGTGCCGGGTCGGGTGTTGGGCCTCGGGTGTTTTGAAGAGTGCAAAGAAGAGGAGGAGCGCAGGGGTGAGTGTGTAAGAAGTGTGTTGAGGAAAGGGTGAGGAGCGGAGGGTGAAAAAAATGTGTAGCCCAGGCTGGCCTCGAACTCGTGATCCTCCTGCCTCTGCCTCCTTCAGCAAATCCTACCGGCGTGCGCCACCACTACCGGCGGCGAATGGGCGCTGCTACGCCCTACTTGAACCGTACCAACGATGACGACACAACACCCGACACGCCCCCATACTCCTACCTGAACACTGCCCACACACCACCAGCGCAGCCTCACCTCACACCCACCGCACGCCCGCACACACAACCACAACACCAACAGCTACGCTCCCTAATACGCCCGCCCAACACTCTTCACTCCCTCCCTTCCTCCCTCCCTCCCTCCCGGCTGCCTCACACCGGACTCCCGTTCCACGGCGACACCTGCCGGTCGCGCCGGGAACCGACACTCGCCGCCGACCCCGAACCCGGAACCCGAACCCCCACGTGCCGACGACTCTTGCCGCCTGATCGCCCACCAGCGACCAGCGATCAGCGACGAGCGACGAGCGACGAGCACCGGCTCCTAGCTGGTCCTCCTCCTCCTCCTCCTCCTCCTCCTCCTCCTCCTCCTCCTCCTCCTCCTCCTCCTCCTCCTCTTCCTCCTCCTCCTCCTGCTCCAGTCGTGTCGCCCTCCAGGCCCCCACCTTCCACACAACTCTCTCGGCAAACGCTCACAAGAAGCACCCGCACCACCCCGCACCGCAAGGCAGAAAGACGCCTTGCTCGGCCACCTTGGCCTTTCCTCGCTGGCGAGCGAGCGAGCAAGACCAAAACCGCAAACTCCGAACGCCTGCTGGCCCTTCGTCTACACCCGCGCTCCGCCCTCCCGGACCTCGAGGCCTCGCTGACAGTTCTCCACTCCTCAAGCGAGCCCGGAGGCTCAGCGGGAGCACCCCGTGCTCCAACCTGGTGCTCCTCCAACACCCACAGCTCTGCTTTTCTTTCTTCCCTTTCTGGAAGGCCTGGGCCTTGGGCCACGAGACCACCCTGACCACAGCCAAGTCTCCGGGGCCAGGAGCCAGGCCCTCCACTTGGACCCACACAGTTCCCCACACTCGGGACCCCACGCCCACGCGGACTGGGACTGCCCGTGTTAGCCTCGCAGGAAGAACTGCAGTGGGCAAGTGAGCCTCCTGGAATCGCCCCAGCGGTCCACCGGCCCAAGCTTGTGCTCCGCTCTGCTGGGTGTACCCTGGAGAAGCGGGGGCCCCAGGACCTTTGGCCCAGCATGGCTTCTTACTCCTGAGGGGTCTGCCTTCTCCTGCCTCTCTTTGCTAGATCCCTCATGGCCCTGGCGTGCTGGGATTGGGCAAGGCAAGACACTCACTGCCTGCAACCTCCTGTGATTGCCCTCCTGGGTGATGCCCCCACCCCACCCCACCCCACCCCACCCCACCCCACCCCACCCCTGCTCTGATGGGCCAGAGGCTTGCGGATCGACCTGAGGAGGAATCCTCTTGAGATAATGCTGTTGAGATGAATTCATGATCAGTTGTAATTCCTGTTTGGTCTAAGTCCTTTCGGGAAATGAGTTGGATTTAAATCATGGGGGGCGGGGGTTTGGGGAGACTGAGGGTAGTCGACAGAAAGTCTACTTCGGGATCAAGACTAGAATGTTCCCCTTCCTCATAGAACAGCAAGAGAGCTGCATCGTTGAGAGAAGGAGCACATGAGCTTCCGTGCCTTCCAAGCATGTACTCGTAGGAGCAAGAAAATTAGGCCTGGGACAAGTTCATGCTCACAGAGAGCATCCGTTCAACGTTGGGCCTGACTTCCTGGATC
>NC_000072.6:47737039-47774539 GCF_000001635.26 Mus musculus
GAATTCATGATCAGTTGTAATTCCTGTTTGGTCTAAGTCCTTTCGGGAAATGAGTTGGATTTAAATCATGGGGGGCGGGGGTTTGGGGAGACTGAGGGTAGTCGACAGAAAGTCTACTTCGGGATCAAGACTAGAATGTTCCCCTTCCTCATAGAACAGCAAGAGAGCTGCATCGTTGAGAGAAGGAGCACATGAGCTTCCGTGCCTTCCAAGCATGTACTCGTAGGAGCAAGAAAATTAGGCCTGGGACAAGTTCATGCTCACAGAGAGCATCCGTTCAACGTTGGGCCTGACTTCCTGGATCTTGTGATCTAAGCCTGTGGCCATAAGTGCTCGGTGTGCACCTCGAAGAGACACACGGCTAGGAATAAACAGCAAATCGCTCTATTACGAGTGTCAGAATAGAGGGTAGGCGATTGCCCAGATTACCTGAACAACAAGACTTCAAAACGAAACAAAACAAAACGAAACGAAACGAAACGAAACGAAAGGTGCACAACAGATGATGATCGGTCTCCCGCTAAATACAAAGTGTCACCAGTCAAGCACAGAAAAAACACTTGCTAACCTAGGCTCCATTGCCTTAAACTTTGTTCATCAGTTAAGACAAGAGTTAAGTCCATCTAGTGGAGAGAAAGAAGGATGGGAAAAGTTTCTTAGGC
This sequence comes from Mus musculus, assembly GCF_000001635.26. NCBI lineage: Eukaryota > Metazoa > Chordata > Mammalia > Rodentia > Muridae > Mus > Mus musculus. The sequence continues at coordinate 47,737,702 of NC_000072.6, forward strand.
GTGAATGTCAAAACAAAATTATGTCATCAAGGCTCCTGGTGTAGTTTCCTTTTGTGGGATGATTTTAATCTGGTTTTGGAAGAATATGTTTCTGGGGTGATGGCTTTTAGAGAATATGTGACCTGTGGCTACCAGGTAATCTTCTTACACACAGAGAGTGCTGTCTTGGGTGGTATAAAAAGGCTGAGAGAAGAAACAAACAAACAAACAAACAAACAAGCAAACAATGTTCTTGGCGCCAGCACGTTTCCATCCACCAAATGTGCACATGTGGAGATGTGGATATGGAGATGTGGGTGTGGGTAAAACGGTTGGAGCCTGCTTATTGGAGCTTGCTCCATCCATCTGATATGTCTGTCTGTCTGTCTGTCTGTCTGTCTGTCTGTCTGTGTGAATGTCTGAACTTATGTGTATGTGTGAAGCTGTTTGAGTTTCCTGCTTTCTACACTCAGTGTGTGTGTGTGTGTGTGTGTGTGTGTGTGTGTGTGGTGTCTGTGTGTGTTTGTGTGTGATTTCCCCCTCTCCCCTTTACTCTTTGCATTTTGCAGGATTCAGCAACCCTCTCTCGGTCAAAGGGAGTGCCTCCCCTTCCCCAATAACTGAAACTTTATTCCCTTAGAGAAAAGTGGCGAGTAGGCCCACACCACCCCCAACCCTGCCAATTCCTCACTCAGCCTTTCTCAGTTAAGGCTGTGGGGTCCATGCTGGCCTTGGCAGACTGTAAGGACAGAGTTGACTGGGCCCACCGAGGTGGGAGTTCTGGGGGTCTCCGGTGGAGTGGTGGAGTATTGGATGGGTTGAGATTGGGGTCGAGGGGTGCGAGGGTGGGGCATGGTGGGTTGGGAGAGTCTCTGCAAGCACCGGGGGTCGCCGAGTAAGGATCCCAGCGAGGCAATAGAGGAATATGCTTCAATAGGACTCAGGCTCTCTTTTGCTAGTCTTGCTTTTTTATTATTATTACTAGATATTCACTTCATTTACATTTCAAATGCTATCCCAAAAGTCCCCTATACCCTGCCCCCGCCCTGCTCCCCAACCCACCCACTCCTGCTTCCTGGCCCAGGCATTCCCCTGTACTGGGGCATATGATCTTTGCAAGAAGAGGGCCTCTCCTCTCATTGATGGCTGACTAGGCCATCCTCTGTTACATATGCAACACAGCTCTGGGGGGTGGGGGTGGTACTGGTTAGTTCATAGTGTTGTTCCTCCTATTAGTCTTGCTTTTTTGTAAACAGGCTTGGCCATTCTACCAACTACCTGTAGCTGATGTGACAATGGTTCAAGGCAAGGCAGCCAAGGTAAGGATAAAAGACCTTTGCCTGGTAGTAGGCCTGCAAATGATAGTGTTAGCTTCCTTCCTTCCTTCCTTCCTTCCTTCCTTCCTTCCCTCCTTCCTTCCTTCCTTCGTTCCTTGCTGTAAGAACAAAAAATATGGTGGAGAAGAACTGGGGCAAGGGTCTGAAAAGAGTTTGCTAAAAGACAAAGGTGAGGAGGCGAGGTGTGTGTTGGAATGGAACAAATGGAAGCCCGAATGAAGCAAAGGCCAAGGCCAACGGCAAAGGCGAGGCGAAAGGAGTGGTTGTGTTGTGGCAAGGGGGGCGACAGGCAGAGCCAAAGAGAGCATTGGTGTGGTCGGGACGCTGCCCTCCCTGGTGGACCTTTTGCCCAGAGTAGGCGCAAGGGAGCTGTCCAAGGATTCCAGTGCGAGCATGTTTTGCGAGGAGAAGGCACACTGTGCTCTGTGTGTGTGCATGTGTGTGTGTGTGTGTGTGTGTTCCGTGTGTTCGTTGGTGGAGCAAAGAGAGGCAAGGTGAGGCGAAGGAGAAGGAGAAGAGGAGAAGGGGAAGGAGAAGGAGAAGGAGAAGGAGAAGGAGAAGGAGAAGGAGAAGGAGAAGGAGAAGGAGAAGGAGAAGGAGAAGGAGAAGGAGAAGGAGAAGGGAGTGAAGGGGCATGAAGGGCATGAAGAGCATGAAGGTCCCGGTGGTGTGGGCAGAGGCTGTTGAGAGCGCGTGAGGCAAGGGTGTGAGGCACGCAAGTGTGTTGTGGGCGTGTGGAGTTGTGGTGGTGCCGGGTCGGGTGTTGGGCCTCGGGTGTTTTGAAGAGTGCAAAGAAGAGGAGGAGCGCAGGGGTGAGTGTGTAAGAAGTGTGTTGAGGAAAGGGTGAGGAGCGGAGGGTGAAAAAAATGTGTACCCCGGCTGGCCTCGAACTCGTGATCCTCCTGCCTCTGCCTCCTTCAGCAAATCCTACCGGCGTGCGCCACCACTACCGGCAGCGAACGGGCGCTGCTACGCCCTACTTGAACCGTACCAACGATGACGACACAACACCCGACACGCCCCCATACTCCTACCTGAACACTGCCCACACACCACCAGCGCAGCCTCACCTCACACCCACCGCACGCCCGCACACACAACCACAACACCAACAGCTACGCTCCCTAATACGCCCGCCCAACACTCTTCACTCCCTCCCTTCCTCCCTCCCTCCCTCCCGCCTGCCTCACACCGGACTCCCGTGCCACGGCGACACCTGCCGGTCGCGCCGGGAACCGACACTCGCCGCCGACCCGGAACCCGGAACCCGGAACCCGAACCCCAACGTGCCGACGACTCTTGCCGCCTGATCGCCCACCAGCGACCAGCGATCAGCGACGAGCGACGAGCGACGAGCACCGGCTCCTAGCTGGTCCTCCTCCTCCTCCTCCTCCTGCTCCAGTCGTGTCGCCCTCCAGGCCCCCCACCTTCCACACAACTCTCTCGGCAAACGCTCACAAGAAGCACCCGCACCACCCCGCACCGCAAGGCAGAAAGACGCCTTGCTCGGCCACCTTGGCCTTTCCTCGCTGGCGAGCGAGCGAGCAAGACCAAAACCGCAAACTCCGAACGCCTGCTGGCCCTTCGTCTACACCCGCGCTCCGCCCTCCCGGACCTCGAGGCCTCGCTGACAGTTCTCCACTCCTCAAGCGAGCCCGGAGGCTCAGCGGGAGCACCCCGTGCTCCAACCTGGTGCTCCTCCAACACCCACAGCTCTGCTTTTCTTTCTTCCCTTTCTGGAAGGCCTGGGCCTTGGGCCACGAGACCACCCTGACCACAGCCAAGTCTCCGGGGCCAGGAGCCAGGCCCTCCACTTGGACCCACACAGTTCCCCACACTCGGGACCCCACGCCCACGCGGACTGGGACTGCCCGTGTTAGCCTCGCAGGAAGAACTGCAGTGGGCAAGTGAGCCTCCTGGAATCGCCCCAGCGGTCCACCGGCCCAGCCTTGTGCTCAGCTCTGCTGGGTGTATCCTGGAAAAACGGAGAGGGGGGGGGCCCAGGACCTTTGGCCCAGCATGGCTTCTTACTCCTGAGGGGTCTGCCTTCTCCTGCCTCTCTTTGCTAGATCCCTCATGGCCCTGGCTTGATGGCATTGGGCAAGGCAAGACACTCACTGCCTGCAACCTCCTGTGATTGCCCTCCTGGGTGATGCCCCCACCCCACCCCACCCCTGCTCTGATGGGCCAGAGGCTTGCGGATCGACCTGAGGAGGAATCCTCTTGAGATAATCCTGTTGAGATGAATTCATGATCAGATGCAATTCCTGATTTGGTCTAAGTCCTTTCGGGAAATGAGTTGGATTTAAATCATGGGGGGTGGGGGTTTGGGGAGACTGAGGGTAGTCGACAGAAAGTCTACTTCGGGATCAAGACTAGAATGTTCCCCTTCCTCATAGAACAGCAAGAGAGCTGCATCGTTGAGAGAAGGAGCACATGAGCTTCCGTGCCTTCCAAGCATGTACTCGTAGGAGCAAGAAAATTAGGCCTGGGACAAGTTCATGCTCACAGAGAGCATCCATTCAACGTTGGGCCTGACTTCCTGGATCTTGTGATCTAAGCCTGTGGCCATAAGTGCTCGGTGTGCACCTCGAAGAGACACACGGCTAGGAATAAACAGCAAATCGCTCTATTACGAGTGTCAGAATAGAGGGTAGGCGATTGCCCAGATTACCTGAACAACAAGACTTCAAAACGAAACAAAACTAAACAAAACAAAACGGAACGAATCGAAACGAAACGAAACGAAACGAAAGGTGCACAACAGATGATGATCGGTCTCCCGCTAAATACAAAGTGTCACCAGTCAAGCACAGAAAAAACACTTGCTAACCTAGGCTCCATTGCCTTAAACTTTGTTCATCAGTTAAGACAAGAGTTAAGTCCATCTAGTGGAGAGAAAGAAGGATGGGAAAAGTTTCTTAGGCGTGAATGTCAAAACAAAATTATGTCATCAAGGCTCCTGGTGTAGTTTCCTTTTGTGGGATGATTTTAATCTGGTTTTGGAAGAATATGTTTCTGGGGTGATGGCTTTTAGAGAATATGTGACCTGTGGCTACCAGGTAATCTTCTTACACACAGAGAGTGCTGTCTTGGGTGGTATAAAAAGGCTGAGAGAAGAAACAAACAAACAAACAAACAAACAAGCAAACAATGTTCTTGGCGCCAGCACGTTTCCATCCACCAAATGTGCACATGTGGAGATGTGGATATGGAGATGTGGGTGTGGGTAAAACGGTTGGAGCCTGCTTATTGGAGCTTGCTCCATCCATCTGATATGTCTGTCTGTCTGTCTGTCTGTCTGTCTGTCTGTCTGTCTGTGTGAATGTCTGAACTTATGTGTATGTGTGAAGCTGTTTGAGTTTCCTGCTTTCTACACTCAGTGTGTGTGTGTGTGTGTGTGTGTGTGTGTGTGTGTGTGTGTGTGTGTGGTGTCTGTGTGTGTTTGTGTGTGATTTCCCCCTCTCCCCTTTACTCTTTGCATTTTGCAGGATTCAGCAACCCTCTCTCGGTCAAAGGGAGTGCCTCCCCTTCCCCAATAACTGAAACTTTATTCCCTTAGAGAAAAGTGGCGAGTAGGCCCACACCACCCCCAACCCTGCCAATTCCTCACTCAGCCTTTCTCAGTTAAGGCTGTGGGGTCCATGCTGGCCTTGGCAGACTGTAAGGACAGAGTTGACTGGGCCCACCGAGGTGGGAGTTCTGGGGGTCTCCGGTGGAGTGGTGGAGTATTGGATGGGTTGAGATTGGGGTCGAGGGGTGCGAGGGTGGGGCATGGTGGGTTGGGAGAGTCTCTGCAAGCACCGGGGGTCGCCGAGTAAGGATCCCAGCGAGGCAATAGAGGAATATGCTTCAATAGGACTCAGGCTCTCTTTTGCTAGTCTTGCTTTTTTATTATTATTACTAGATATTCACTTCATTTACATTTCAAATGCTATCCCAAAAGTCCCCTATACCCTGCCCCCGCCCTGCTCCCCAACCCACCCACTCCTGCTTCCTGGCCCAGGCATTCCCCTGTACTGGGGCATATGATCTTTGCAAGAAGAGGGCCTCTCCTCTCATTGATGGCTGACTAGGCCATCCTCTGTTACATATGCAACACAGCTCTGGGGGGTGGGGGTGGTACTGGTTAGTTCATAGTGTTGTTCCTCCTATTAGTCTTGCTTTTTTGTAAACAGGCTTGGCCATTCTACCAACTACCTGTAGCTGATGTGACAATGGTTCAAGGCAAGGCAGCCAAGGTAAGGATAAAAGACCTTTGCCTGGTAGTAGGCCTGCAAATGATAGTGTTAGCTTCCTTCCTTCCTTCCTTCCTTCCTTCCTTCCTTCCTTCCTTCCTTCCCTCCTTCCTTCCTTCCTTCGTTCCTTGCTGTAAGAACAAAAAATATGGTGGAGAAGAACTGGGGCAAGGGTCTGAAAAGAGTTTGCTAAAAGACAAAGGTGAGGAGGCGAGGTGTGTGTTGGAATGGAACAAATGGAAGCCCGAATGAAGCAAAGGCCAAGGCCAACGGCAAAGGCGAGGCGAAAGGAGTGGTTGTGTTGTGGCAAGGGGGGCAACAGGCAGAGCCAAAGAGAGCATTGGTGTGGTCGGGACGCTGCCCTCCCTGGTGGACCTTTTGCCCAGAGTAGGCGCAAGGGAGCTGTCCAAGGATTCCAGTGCGAGCATGTTTTGCGAGGAGAAGGCACACTGTGCTCTGTGTGTGTGCATGTGTGTGTGTGTGTGTGTGTGTTCCGTGTGTTCGTTGGTGGAGCAAAGAGAGGCAAGGTGAGGCGAAGGAGAAGGAGAAGAGGAGAAGGAGAAGGAGAAGGAGAAGGAGAAGGAGAAGGAGAAGGAGAAGGAGAAGGAGAAGGAGAAGGAGAAGGAGAAGGAGAAGGAGAAGGGAGTGAAGGGGCATGAAGGGCATGAAGAGCATGAAGGTCCCGGTGGTGTGGGCAGAGGCTGTTGAGAGCGCGTGAGGCAAGGGTGTGAGGCACGCAAGTGTGTTGTGGGCGTGTGGAGTTGTGGTGGTGCCGGGTCGGGTGTTGGGCCTCGGGTGCTTTGAAGAGTGCAAAGAAGAGGAGGAGCGCAGGGGTGAGTGTGTAAGAAGTGTGTTGAGGAAAGGGTGAGGAGCGGAGGGTGAAAAAAATGTGTAGCCCAGGCTGGCCTCGAACTCGTGATCCTCCTGCCTCTGCCTCCTTCAGCAAATCCTACCGGCGTGCGCCACCACTACCGGCAGCGAACGGGCGCTGCTACGCCCTACTTGAACCGTACCAACGATGACGACACAACACCCGACACGCCCCCATACTCCTACCTGAACACTGCCCACACACCACCAGCGCAGCCTCACCTCACACCCACCGCACGCCCGCACACACAACCACAACACCAACAGCTACGCTCCCTAATACGCCCGCCCAACACTCTTCACTCCCTCCCTTCCTCCCTCCCTCCCTCCCGCCTGCCTCACACCGGACTCCCGTGCCACGGCGACACCTGCCGGTCGCGCCGGGAACCGACACTCGCCGCCGACCCGGAACCCGGAACCCGGAACCCGAACCCCCACGTGCCGACGACTCTTGCCGCCTGATCGCCCACCAGCGACCAGCGATCAGCGACGAGCGACGAGCGACGAGCACCGGCTCCTAGCTGGTCCTCCTCCTCCTCCTCCTCCTCCTCCTCCTCCTCCTCCTCCTCCTCCTCCTCCTCCTCCTCCTCCTCCTCCTCCTCTTCCTCCTCCTCCTCCTGCTCCAGTCGTGTCGCCCTCCAGGCCCCCACCTTCCACACAACTCTCTCGGCAAACGCTCACAAGAAGCACCCGCACCACCCCGCACCGCAAGGCAGAAAGACGCCTTGCTCGGCCACCTTGGCCTTTCCTCGCTGGCGAGCGAGCGAGCAAGACCAAAACCGCAAACTCCGAACGCCTGCTGGCCCTTCGTCTACACCCGCGCTCCGCCCTCCCGGACCTCGAGGCCTCGCTGACAGTTCTCCACTCCTCAAGCGAGCCCGGAGGCTCAGCGGGAGCACCCCGTGCTCCAACCTGGTGCTCCTCCAACACCCACAGCTCTGCTTTTCTTTCTTCCCTTTCTGGAAGGCCTGGGCCTTGGGCCACGAGACCACCCTGACCACAGCCAAGTCTCCGGGGCCAGGAGCCAGGCCCTCCACTTGGACCCACACAGTTCCCCACACTCGGGACCCCACGCCCACGCGGACTGGGACTGCCCGTGTTAGCCTCGCAGGAAGAACTGCAGTGGGCAAGTGAGCCTCCTGGAATCGCCCCAGCGGTCCACCGGCCCAGCCTTGTGCTCCGCTCTGCTGGGTGTACCCTGGAGAAGCGGGGGCCCCAGGACCTTTGGCCCAGCATGGCTTCTTACTCCTGAGGGGTCTGCCTTCTCCTGCCTCTCTTTGCTAGATCCCTCATGGCCCTGGCGTGCTGGCATTGGGCAAGGCAAGACACTCACTGCCTGCAACCTCCTGTGATTGCCCTCCTGGGTGATGCCCCCACCCCACCCCACCCCACCCCACCCCACCCCACCCCACCCCTGCTCTGATGGGCCAGAGGCTTGCGGATCGACCTGAGGAGGAATCCTCTTGAGATAATGCTGTTGAGATGAATTCATGATCAGTTGTAATTCCTGTTTGGTCTAAGTCCTTTCGGGAAATGAGTTGGATTTAAATCATGGGGGGCGGGGGTTTGGGGAGACTGAGGGTAGTCGACAGAAAGTCTACTTCGGGATCAAGACTAGAATGTTCCCCTTCCTCATAGAACAGCAAGAGAGCTGCATCGTTGAGAGAAGGAGCACATGAGCTTCCGTGCCTTCCAAGCATGTACTCGTAGGAGCAAGAAAATTAGGCCTGGGACAAGTTCATGCTCACAGAGAGCATCCGTTCAACGTTGGGCCTGACTTCCTGGATCTTGTGATCTAAGCCTGTGGCCATAAGTGCTCGGTGTGCACCTCGAAGAGACACACGGCTAGGAATAAACAGCAAATCGCTCTATTACGAGTGTCAGAATAGAGGGTAGGCGATTGCCCAGATTACCTGAACAACAAGACTTCAAAACGAAACAAAACAAAACGAAACGAAACGAAAGGTGCACAACAGATGATGATCGGTCTCCCGCTAAATACAAAGTGTCACCAGTCAAGCACAGAAAAAACACTTGCTAACCTAGGCTCCATTGCCTTAAACTTTGTTCATCAGTTAAGACAAGAGTTAAGTCCATCTAGTGGAGAGAAAGAAGGATGGGAAAAGTTTCTTAGGCGTGAATGTCAAAACAAAATTATGTCATCAAGGCTCCTGGTGTAGTTTCCTTTTGTGGGATGATTTTAATCTGGTTTTGGAAGAATATGTTTCTGGGGTGATGGCTTTTAGAGAATATGTGACCTGTGGCTACCAGGTAATCTTCTTACACACAGAGAGTGCTGTCTTGGGTGGTATAAAAAGGCTGAGAGAAGAAACAAACAAACAAACAAACAAACAAGCAAACAATGTTCTTGGCGCCAGCACGTTTCCATCCACCAAATGTGCACATGTGGAGATGTGGATATGGAGATGTGGGTGTGGGTAAAACGGTTGGAGCCTGCTTATTGGAGCTTGCTCCATCCATCTGATATGTCTGTCTGTCTGTCTGTCTGTCTGTCTGTCTGTCTGTCTGTGTGAATGTCTGAACTTATGTGTATGTGTGAAGCTGTTTGAGTTTCCTGCTTTCTACACTCAGTGTGTGTGTGTGTGTGTGTGTGTGTGTGTGTGTGTGTGTGTGTGTGTGTGTGGTGTCTGTGTGTGTTTGTGTGTGATTTCCCCCTCTCCCCTTTACTCTTTGCATTTTGCAGGATTCAGCAACCCTCTCTCGGTCAAAGGGAGTGCCTCCCCTTCCCCAATAACTGAAACTTTATTCCCTTAGAGAAAAGTGGCGAGTAGGCCCACCGCACCCCCAACCCTGCCAATTCCTCACTCAGCCTTCCTCAGTTAAGGCTGTGGGGTCCATGCTGGCCTTGGCAGACTGTAAGGACAGAGTTGACTGGGCCCACCGAGGTGGGAGTTCTGGGGGTCTCCGGTGGAGTGGTGGAGTATTGGATGGGTTGAGATTGGGGTCGAGGGGTGCGAGGGTGGGGCATGGTGGGTTGGGAGAGTCTCTGCAAGCACCGGGAGTCGCCGAGTAAGGATCCCAGCGAGGCAATAGAGGAATATGCTTCAATAGGACTCAGGCTCTCTTTTGCTAGTCTTGCTTTTTTATTATTATTACTAGATATTCACTTCATTTACATTTCAAATGCTATCCCAAAAGTCCCCTATACCCTGCCCCCGCCCTGCTCCCCAACCCACCCACTCCTGCTTCCTGGCCCAGGCATTCCCCTGTACTGGGGCATATGATCTTTGCAAGAAGAGGGCCTCTCCTCTCATTGATGGCTGACTAGGCCATCCTCTGTTACATATGCAACACAGCTCTGGGGGGTGGGGGTGGTACTGGTTAGTTCATAGTGTTGTTCCTCCTATTAGTCTTGCTTTTTTGTAAACAGGCTTGGCCATTCTACCAACTACCTGTAGCTGATGTGACAATGGTTCAAGGCAAGGCAGCCAAGGTAAGGATAAAAGACCTTTGCCTGGTAGTAGGCCTGCAAATGATAGTGTTAGCTTCCTTCCTTCCTTCCTTCCTTCCTTCCTTCCTTCCTTCCCTCCTTCCTTCCTTCCTTCGTTCCTTCCTGTAAGAACAAAAAATATGGTGGAGAAGAACTGGGGCAAGGGTCTGAAAAGAGTTTGCTAAAAGACAAAGGTGAGGAGGCGAGGTGTGTGTTGGAATGGAACAAATGGAAGCCCGAATGAAGCAAAGGCCAAGGCCAACGGCAAAGGCGAGGCGAAAGGAGTGGTTGTGTTGTGGCAAGGGGGGCAACAGGCAGAGCCAAAGAGAGCATTGGTGTGGTCGGAACGCTGCCCTCCCTGGTGGACCTTTTGCCCAGAGTAGGCGCAAGGGAGCTGTCCAAGGATTCCAGTGCGAGCATGTTTTGCGAGGAGAAGGCACACTGTGCTCTGTGTGTGTGCATGTGTGTGTGTGTGTGTGTGTGTGTTCCGTGTGTTCGTTGGTGGAGCAAAGAGAGGCAAGGTGAGGCGAAGGAGAAGGAGAAGAGGAGAAGGAGAAGGAGAAGGAGAAGGAGAAGGAGAAGGAGAAGGAGAAGGAGAAGGAGAAGGAGAAGGAGAAGGAGAAGGAGAAGGAGAAGGAGAAGGAGAAGGAGAAGGAGAAGGAGAAGGAGAAGGAGAAGGGAGTGAAGGGGCATGAAGGGCATGAAGAGCATGAAGGTCCCGGTGGTGTGGGCAGAGGCTGTTGAGAGCGCGTGAGGCAAGGGTGTGAGGCACGCAAGTGTGTTGTGGGCGTGTGGAGTTGTGGTGGTGCCGGGTCGGGTGTTGGGCCTCGGGTGTTTTGAAGAGTGCAAAGAAGAGGAGGAGCGCAGGGGTGAGTGTGTAAGAAGTGTGTTGAGGAAAGGGTGAGGAGCGGAGGGTGAAAAAAAAAATGTGTAGCCCAGGCTGGCCTCGAACTCGTGATCCTCCTGCCTCTGCCTCCTTCAGCAAATCCTACCGGCGTGCGCCACCACTACCGGCAGCGAACGGGCGCTGCTACGCCCTACTTGAACCGTACCAACGATGACGACACAACACCCGACACGCCCCCATACTCCTACCTGAACACTGCCCACACACCACCAGCGCAGCCTCACCTCACACCCACCGCACGCCCGCACACACAACCACAACACCAACAGCTACGCTCCCTAATACGCCCGCCCAACACTCTTCACTCCCTCCCTTCCTCCCTCCCTCCCTCCCGCCTGCCTCACACCGGACTCCCGTGCCACGGCGACACCTGCCGGTCGCGCCGGGAACCGACACTCGCCGCCGACCCGGAACCCGGAACCCGGAACCCGAACCCCCACGTGCCGACGACTCTTGCCGCCTGATCGCCCACCAGCGACCAGCGATCAGCGACGAGCGACGAGCGACGAGCACCGGCTCCTAGCTGGTCCTCCTCCTCCTCCTCCTCCTCCTCCTCCTCCTCCTCCTCCTCCTCCTCCTCCTCCTCCTCTTCCTCCTCCTCCTCCTGCTCCAGTCGTGTCGCCCTCCAGGCCCCCACCTTCCACACAACTCTCTCGGCAAACGCTCACAAGAAGCACCCGCACCACCCCGCACCGCAAGGCAGAAAGACGCCTTGCTCGGCCACCTTGGCCTTTCCTCGCTGGCGAGCGGGCGAGCAAGACCAAAACCGCAAACTCCGAACGCCTGCTGGCCCTTCGAATACACCCGCGCTCCGCCCTCCCGGACCTCGAGGCCTCGCTGACAGTTCTCCACTCCTCAAGCGAGCCCGGAGGCTCAGCGGGAGCACCCCGTGCTCCAACCTGGTGCTCCTCCAACACCCACAGCTCTGCTTTTCTTTCTTCCCTTTCTGGAAGGCCTGGGCCTTGGGCCACGAGACCACCCTGACCACAGCCAAGTCTCCGGGGCCAGGAGCCAGGCCCTCCACTTGGACCCACACAGTTCCCCACACTCGGGACCCCACGCCCACGCGGACTGGGACTGCCCGTGTTAGCCTCGCAGGAAGAACTGCAGTGGGCAAGTGAGCCTCCTGGAATCGCCCCAGCGGTCCACCGGCCCAGCCTTGTGCTCCGCTCTGCTGGGTGTACCCTGGAGAAGCGGGGGCCCCAGGACCTTTGGCCCAGCATGGCTTCTTACTCCTGAGGGGTCTGCCTTCTCCTGCCTCTCTTTGCTAGATCCCTCATGGCCCTGGCGTGCTGGCATTGGGCAAGGCAAGACACTCACTGCCTGCAACCTCCTGTGATTGCCCTCCTGGGTGATGCCCCCACCCCACCCCACCCCACCCCACCCCACCCCACCCCTGCTCTGATGGGCCAGAGGCTTGCGGATCGACCTGAGGAGGAATCCTCTTGAGATAATGCTGTTGAGATGAATTCATGATCAGTTGTAATTCCTGTTTGGTCTAAGTCCTTTCGGGAAATGAGTTGGATTTAAATCATGGGGGGGCGGGGGTTTGGGGAGACTGAGGGTAGTCGACAGAAAGTCTACTTCGGGATCAAGACTAGAATGTTCCCCTTCCTCATAGAACAGCAAGAGAGCTGCATCGTTGAGAGAAGGAGCACATGAGCTTCCGTGCCTTCCAAGCATGTACTCGTAGGAGCAAGAAAATTAGGCCTGGGACAAGTTCATGCTCACAGAGAGCATCCGTTCAACGTTGGGCCTGACTTCCTGGATCTTGTGATCTAAGCCTGTGGCCATAAGTGCTCGGTGTGCACCTCGAAGAGACACACGGCTAGGAATAAACAGCAAATCGCTCTATTACGAGTGTCAGAATAGAGGGTAGGCGATTGCCCAGATTACCTGAACAACAAGACTTCAAAACGAAACAAAACAAAACGAAACGAAACGAAACGAAACGAAAGGTGCACAACAGATGATGATCGGTCTCCCGCTAAATACAAAGTGTCACCAGTCAAGCACAGAAAAAACACTTGCTAACCTAGGCTCCATTGCCTTAAACTTTGTTCATCAGTTAAGACAAGAGTTAAGTCCATCTAGTGGAGAGAAAGAAGGATGGGAAAAGTTTCTTAGGCGTGAATGTCAAAACAAAATTATGTCATCAAGGCTCCTGGTGTAGTTTCCTTTTGTGGGATGATTTTAATCTGGTTTTGGAAGAATATGTTTCTGGGGTGATGGCTTTTAGAGAATATGTGACCTGTGGCTACCAGGTAATCTTCTTACACACAGAGAGTGCTGTCTTGGGTGGTATAAAAAGGCTGAGAGAAGAAACAAACAAACAAACAAACAAACAAGCAAACAATGTTCTTGGCGCCAGCACGTTTCCATCCACCAAATGTGCACATGTGGAGATGTGGATATGGAGATGTGGGTGTGGGTAAAACGGTTGGAGCCTGCTTATTGGAGCTTGCTCCATCCATCTGATATGTCTGTCTGTCTGTCTGTCTGTCTGTCTGTCTGTCTGTCTGTGTGAATGTCTGAACTTATGTGTATGTGTGAAGCTGTTTGAGTTTCCTGCTTTCTACACTCAGTGTGTGTGTGTGTGTGTGTGTGTGTGTGTGTGTGTGTGTGTGTGTGTGGTGTCTGTGTGTGTTTGTGTGTGATTTCCCCCTCTCCCCTTTACTCTTTGCATTTTGCAGGATTCAGCAACCCTCTCTCGGTCAAAGGGAGTGCCTCCCCTTCCCCAATAACTGAAACTTTATTCCCTTAGAGAAAAGTGGCGAGTAGGCCCACCGCACCCCCAACCCTGCCAATTCCTCACTCAGCCTTCCTCAGTTAAGGCTGTGGGGTCCATGCTGGCCTTGGCAGACTGTAAGGACAGAGTTGACTGGGCCCACCGAGGTGGGAGTTCTGGGGGTCTCCGGTGGAGTGGTGGAGTATTGGATGGGTTGAGATTGGGGTCGAGGGGTGCGAGGGTGGGGCATGGTGGGTTGGGAGAGTCTCTGCAAGCACCGGGAGTCGCCGAGTAAGGATCCCAGCGAGGCAATAGAGGAATATGCTTCAATAGGACTCAGGCTCTCTTTTGCTAGTCTTGCTTTTTTATTATTATTACTAGATATTCACTTCATTTACATTTCAAATGCTATCCCAAAAGTCCCCTATACCCTGCCCCCGCCCTGCTCCCCAACCCACCCACTCCTGCTTCCTGGCCCAGGCATTCCCCTGTACTGGGGCATATGATCTTTGCAAGAAGAGGGCCTCTCCTCTCATTGATGGCTGACTAGGCCATCCTCTGTTACATATGCAACACAGCTCTGGGGGGTGGGGGTGGTACTGGTTAGTTCATAGTGTTGTTCCTCCTATTAGTCTTGCTTTTTTGTAAACAGGCTTGGCCATTCTACCAACTACCTGTAGCTGATGTGACAATGGTTCAAGGCAAGGCAGCCAAGGTAAGGATAAAAGACCTTTGCCTGGTAGTAGGCCTGCAAATGATAGTGTTAGCTTCCTTCCTTCCTTCCTTCCTTCCTTCCTTCCTTCCTTCCTTCCTTCCTTCCTTCCCTCCTTCCTTCCTTCCTTCGTTCCTTGCTGTAAGAACAAAAAATATGGTGGAGAAGAACTGGGGCAAGGGTCTGAAAAGAGTTTGCTAAAAGACAAAGGTGAGGAGGCGAGGTGTGTGTTGGAATGGAACAAATGGAAGCCCGAATGAAGCAAAGGCCAAGGCCAACGGCAAAGGCGAGGCGAAAGGAGTGGTTGTGTTGTGGCAAGGGGGGCGACAGGCAGAGCCAAAGAGAGCATTGGTGTGGTCGGGACGCTGCCCTCCCTGGTGGACCTTTTGCCCAGAGTAGGCGCAAGGGAGCTGTCCAAGGATTCCAGTGCGAGCATGTTTTGCGAGGAGAAGGCACACTGTGCTCTGTGTGTGTGCATGTGTGTGTGTGTGTGTGTGTGTTCCGTGTGTTCGTTGGTGGAGCAAAGAGAGGCAAGGTGAGGCGAAGGAGAAGGAGAAGAGGAGAAGGGGAAGGAGAAGGAGAAGGAGAAGGAGAAGGAGAAGGAGAAGGAGAAGGAGAAGGAGAAGGAGAAGGAGAAGGAGAAGGAGAAGGAGAAGGAGAAGGAGAAGGGAGTGAAGGGGCATGAAGGGCATGAAGAGCATGAAGGTCCCGGTGGTGTGGGCAGAGGCTGTTGAGAGCGCGTGAGGCAAGGGTGTGAGGCACGCAAGTGTGTGGTGGGCGTGTGGAGTTGTGGTGGTGCCGGGTCGGGTGTTGGGCCTCGGGTGTTTTGAAGAGTGCAAAGAAGAGGAGGAGCGCAGGGGTGAGTGTGTAAGAAGTGTGTTGAGGAAAGGGTGAGGAGCGGAGGGTGAAAAAAATGTGTAGCCCAGGCTGGCCTCGAACTCGTGATCCTCCTGCCTCTGCCTCCTTCAGCAAATCCTACCGGCGTGCGCCACCACTACCGGCAGCGAACGGGCGCTGCTACGCCCTACTTGAACCGTACCAACGATGACGACACAACACCCGACACGCCCCCATACTCCTACCTGAACACTGCCCACACACCACCAGCGCAGCCTCACCTCACACCCACCGCACGCCCGCACACACAACCACAACACCAACAGCTACGCTCCCTAATACGCCCGCCCAACACTCTTCACTCCCTCCCTTCCTCCCTCCCTCCCTCCCGCCTGCCTCACACCGGACTCCCGTGCCACGGCGACACCTGCCGGTCGCGCCGGGAACCGACACTCGCCGCCGACCCGGAACCCGGAACCCGGAACCCGAACCCCCACGTGCCGACGACTCTTGCCGCCTGATCGCCCACCAGCGACCAGCGATCAGCGACGAGCGACGAGCGACGAGCACCGGCTCCTAGCTGGTCCTCCTCCTCCTCCTCCTCCTCCTCTTCCTCCTCCTCCTCCTGCTCCAGTCGTGTCGCCCTCCAGGCCCCCACCTTCCACACAACTCTCTCGGCAAACGCTCACAAGAAGCACCCGCACCACCCCGCACCGCAAGGCAGAAAGACGCCTTGCTCGGCCACCTTGGCCTTTCCTCGCTGGCGAGCGGGCGAGCAAGACCAAAACCGCAAACTCCGAACGCCTGCTGGCCCTTCGAATACACCCGCGCTCCGCCCTCCCGGACCTCGAGGCCTCGCTGACAGTTCTCCACTCCTCAAGCGAGCCCGGAGGCTCAGCGGGAGCACCCCGTGCTCCAACCTGGTGCTCCTCCAACACCCACAGCTCTGCTTTTCTTTCTTCCCTTTCTGGAAGGCCTGGGCCTTGGGCCACGAGACCACCCTGACCACAGCCAAGTCTCCGGGGCCAGGAGCCAGGCCCTCCACTTGGACCCACACAGTTCCCCACACTCGGGACCCCACGCCCACGCGGACTGGGACTGCCCGTGTTAGCCTCGCAGGAAGAACTGCAGTGGGCAAGTGAGCCTCCTGGAATCGCCCCAGCGGTCCACCGGCCCAGCCTTGTGCTCCAGTCGTGTCGCCCACCAGGCCCCCACCTTCCACACAACTCTCTCGGCAAACGCTCACAAGAAGCACCCGCACCACCCCGCACCGCAAGGCAGAAAGACGCCTTGCTCGGCCACCTTGGCCTTTCCTCGCTGGCGAGCGGGCGAGCAAGACCAAAACCGCAAACTCCGAACGCCTGCTGGCCCTTCGAATACACCCGCGCTCCGCCCTCCCGGACCTCGAGGCCTCGCTGACAGTTCTCCACTCCTCAAGCGAGCCCGGAGGCTCAGCGGGAGCACCCCGTGCTCCAACCTGGTGCTCCTCCAACACCCACAGCTCTGCTTTTCTTTCTTCCCTTTCTGGAAGGCCTGGGCCTTGGGCCACGAGACCACCCTGACCACAGCCAAGTCTCCGGGGCCAGGAGCCAGGCCCTCCACTTGGACCCACACAGTTCCCCACACTCGGGACCCCACGCCCACGCGGACTGGGACTGCCCGTGTTAGCCTCGCAGGAAGAACTGCAGTGGGCAAGTGAGCCTCCTGGAATTCGCCCCAGCGGTCCACCGGCCCAGCCTTGTGCTCCGCTCTGCTGGGTGTACCCTGGAAAAACGGAGGGGGGGGGGGCCCAGGACCTTTGGCCCAGCATGGCTTCTTACTCCTCAGGGGTCTGCCTTCTCCTGCCTCTCTTTGCTAGATCCCTCATGGCCCTGGCTTGATGGCATTGGGCAAGGCAAGACACTCACTGCCTGCAACCTCCTGTGATTGCCCTCCTGGGTGATGCCCCCACCCCACCCCACCCCTGCTCTGATGGGCCAGAGGCTTGCGGATCGACCTGAGGAGGAATCCTCTTGAGATAATCCTGTTGAGATGAATTCATGATCAGATGCAATTCCTGATTTGGTCTAAGTCCTTTCGGGAAATGAGTTGGATTTAAATCATGGGGGGTGGGGGTTTGGGGAGACTGAGGGTAGTCGACAGAAAGTCTACTTCGGGATCAAGACTAGAATGTTCCCCTTCCTCATAGAACAGCAAGAGAGCTGCATCGTTGAGAGAAGGAGCACATGAGCTTCCGTGCCTTCCAAGCATGTACTCGTAGGAGCAAGAAAATTAGGCCTGGGACAAGTTCATGCTCACAGAGAGCATCCATTCAACGTTGGGCCTGACTTCCTGGATCTTGTGATCTAAGCCTGTGGCCATAAGTGCTCGGTGTGCACCTCGAAGAGACACACGGCTAGGAATAAACAGCAAATCGCTCTATTACGAGTGTCAGAATAGAGGGTAGGCGATTGCCCAGATTACCTGAACAACAAGACTTCAAAACGAAACAAAACTAAACAAAACAGAATCGAAACGAAACGAAACGAAACGAAAGGTGCACAACAGATGATGATCGGTCTCCCGCTAAATACAAAGTGTCACCAGTCAAGCACAGAAAAAACACTTGCTAACCTAGGCTCCATTGCCTTAAACTTTGTTCATCAGTTAAGACAAGAGTTAAGTCCATCTAGTGGAGAGAAAGAAGGATGGGAAAAGTTTCTTAGGCGTGAATGTCAAAACAAAATTATGTCATCAAGGCTCCTGGTGTAGTTTCCTTTTGTGGGATGATTTTAATCTGGTTTTGGAAGAATATGTTTCTGGGGTGATGGCTTTTAGAGAATATGTGACCTGTGGCTACCAGGTAATCTTCTTACACACAGAGAGTGCTGTCTTGGGGTGGTATAAAAAGGCTGAGAGAAGAAACAAACAAACAAACAAACAAACAAGCAAACAATGTTCTTGGCGCCAGCACGTTTCCATCCACCAAATGTGCACATGTGGAGATGTGGATATGGAGATGTGGGTGTGGGTAAAACGGTTGGAGCCTGCTTATTGGAGCTTGCTCCATCCATCTGATATGTCTGTCTGTCTGTCTGTCTGTCTGTCTGTCTGTCTGTCTGTGTGAATGTCTGAACTTATGTGTATGTGTGAAGCTGTTTGAGTTTCCTGCTTTCTACACTCAGTGTGTGTGTGTGTGTGTGTGTGTGTGTGTGTGTGTGTGTGTGTGGTGTCTGTGTGTGTTTGTGTGTGATTTCCCCCTCTCCCCTTTACTCTTTGCATTTTGCAGGATTCAGCAACCCTCTCTCGGTCAAAGGGAGTGCCTCCCCTTCCCCAATAACTGAAACTTTATTCCCTTAGAGAAAAGTGGCGAGTAGGCCCACCGCACCCCCAACCCTGCCAATTCCTCACTCAGCCTTCCTCAGTTAAGGCTGTGGGGTCCATGCTGGCCTTGGCAGACTGTAAGGACAGAGTTGACTGGGCCCACCGAGGTGGGAGTTCTGGGGGTCTCCGGTGGAGTGGTGGAGTATTGGATGGGTTGAGATTGGGGTCGAGGGGTGCGAGGGTGGGGCATGGTGGGTTGGGAGAGTCTCTGCAAGCACCGGGAGTCGCCGAGTAAGGATCCCAGCGAGGCAATAGAGGAATATGCTTCAATAGGACTCAGGCTCTCTTTTGCTAGTCTTGCTTTTTTATTATTATTACTAGATATTCACTTCATTTACATTTCAAATGCTATCCCAAAAGTCCCCTATACCCTGCCCCCGCCCTGCTCCCCAACCCACCCACTCCTGCTTCCTGGCCCAGGCATTCCCCTGTACTGGGGCATATGATCTTTGCAAGAAGAGGGCCTCTCCTCTCATTGATGGCTGACTAGGCCATCCTCTGTTACATATGCAACACAGCTCTGGGGGGTGGGGGTGGTACTGGTTAGTTCATAGTGTTGTTCCTCCTATTAGTCTTGCTTTTTTGTAAACAGGCTTGGCCATTCTACCAACTACCTGTAGCTGATGTGACAATGGTTCAAGGCAAGGCAGCCAAGGTAAGGATAAAAGACCTTTGCCTGGTAGTAGGCCTGCAAATGATAGTGTTAGCTTCCTTCCTTCCTTCCTTCCTTCCTTCCTTCCTTCCTTCCTTCCCTCCTTCCTTCCTTCCTTCGTTCCTTGCTGTAAGAACAAAAAATATGGTGGAGAAGAACTGGGGCAAGGGTCTGAAAAGAGTTTGCTAAAAGACAAAGGTGAGGAGGCGAGGTGTGTGTTGGAATGGAACAAATGGAAGCCCGAATGAAGCAAAGGCCAAGGCCAACGGCAAAGGCGAGGCGAAAGGAGTGGTTGTGTTGTGGCAAGGGGGGCAACAGGCAGAGCCAAAGAGAGCATTGGTGTGGTCGGGACGCTGCCCTCCCTGGTGGACCTTTTGCCCAGAGTAGGCGCAAGGGAGCTGTCCAAGGATTCCAGTGCGAGCATGTTTTGCGAGGAGAAGGCACACTGTGCTCTGTGTGTGTGCATGTGTGTGTGTGTGTGTGTGTGTTCCGTGTGTTCGTTGGTGGAGCAAAGAGAGGCAAGGTGAGGCGAAGGAGAAGGAGAAGAGGAGAAGGAGAAGGAGAAGGAGAAGGAGAAGGAGAAGGAGAAGGAGAAGGAGAAGGAGAAGGAGAAGGAGAAGGAGAAGGAGAAGGAGAAGGAGAAGGAGAAGGGAGTGAAGGGGCATGAAGGGCATGAAGAGCATGAAGGTCCCGGTGGTGTGGGCAGAGGCTGTTGAGAGCCTGTGAGGCAAGGGTGTGAGGCATGCAAGTGTGGTGTGGGCGTGTGCAGTTGTGGTGGTACCGGGTCGGGTGTTGGGCCTCGGGTGTTTTGAAGAGTGCAAAGAAAAGGAAGAGCGCAGGGGGGTGTGTGTGAAAAGTGTGGTGAGGAAAGGGCGAGGAGCGGAGGGTGAAAAAAATGTGTAGCCCAGGCTGGCCTCGAACTCGTGATCCTCCTGCCTCTGCCTCCTTCAGCAAATCCTACCGGCGTGAGCCACCACTACCGGCAGCGAACGGGCGCTGCTACGCCCTACTTGAACCGTACCAACGATGACGACACAACACCCGACACGCCCCCATACTCCTACCTGAACACTGCCCACACACCACCAGCGCAGCCTCACCTCACACCCACCGCACGCCCGCACACACAACCACAACACCAACAGCTACGCTCCCTAATACGCCCGCCCAACACTCTTCACTCCCTCCCTTCCTCCCTCCCTCCCTCCCGCCTGCCTCACACCGGACTCCCGTGCCACGGCGACACCTGCCGGTCGCGCCGGGAACCGACACTCGCCGCCGACCCCGAACCCGGAACCCGAACCCCCACGTGCCGACGACTCTTGCCGCCTGATCGCCCACCAGCGACCAGCGATCAGCGAGCGACGAGCGACGAGCGACGAGCACCGGCTCCTAGCTGGTCCTCCTCCTCCTCCTCCTCCTCCTCCTCCTCCTCCTCCTCCTCCTCCTCCTCCTCCTCCTCTTCCTCCTCCTCCTCCTGCTCCAGTCGTGTCGCCCACCAGGCCCCCACCTTCCACACAACTCTCTCGGCAAACGCTCACAAGAAGCACCCGCACCACCCCGCACCGCAAGGCAGAAAGACGCCTTGCTCGGCCACCTTGGCCTTTCCTCGCTGGCGAGCGGGCGAGCAAGACCAAAACCGCAAACTCCGAACGCCTGCTGGCCCTTCGAATACACCCGCGCTCCGCCCTCCCGGACCTCGAGGCCTCGCTGACAGTTCTCCACTCCTCAAGCGAGCCCGGAGGCTCAGCGGGAGCACCCCGTGCTCCAACCTGGTGCTCCTCCAACACCCACAGCTCTGCTTTTCTTTCTTCCCTTTCTGGAAGGCCTGGGCCTTGGGCCACGAGACCACCCTGACCACAGCCAAGTCTCCGGGGCCAGGAGCCAGGCCCTCCACTTGGACCCACACAGTTCCCCACACTCGGGACCCCACGCCCACGCGGACTGGGACTGCCCGTGTTAGCCTCGCAGGAAGAACTGCAGTGGGCAAGTGAGCCTCCTGGAATCGCCCCAGCGGTCCACCGGCCCAGCCTTGTGCTCCGCTCTGCTGGGTGTACCCTGGAGAAGCGGGGGCCCCAGGACCTTTGGCCCAGCATGGCTTCTTACTCCTGAGGGGTCTGCCTTCTCCTGCCTCTCTTTGCTAGATCCCTCATGGCCCTGGCGTGCTGGCATTGGGCAAGGCAAGACACTCACTGCCTGCAACCTCCTGTGATTGCCCTCCTGGGTGATGCCCCCACCCCACCCCACCCCACCCCACCCCACCCCACCCCACCCCTGCTCTGATGGGCCAGAGGCTTGCGGATCGACCTGAGGAGGAATCCTCTTGAGATAATGCTGTTGAGATGAATTCATGATCAGTTGTAATTCCTGTTTGGTCTAAGTCCTTTCGGGAAATGAGTTGGATTTAAATCATGGGGGGCGGGGGTTTGGGGAGACTGAGGGTAGTCGACAGAAAGTCTACTTCGGGATCAAGACTAGAATGTTCCCCTTCCTCATAGAACAGCAAGAGAGCTGCATCGTTGAGAGAAGGAGCACATGAGCTTCCGTGCCTTCCAAGCATGTACTCGTAGGAGCAAGAAAATTAGGCCTGGGACAAGTTCATGCTCACAGAGAGCATCCGTTCAACGTTGGGCCTGACTTCCTGGATCTTGTGATCTAAGCCTGTGGCCATAAGTGCTCGGTGTGCACCTCGAAGAGACACACGGCTAGGAATAAACAGCAAATCGCTCTATTACGAGTGTCAGAATAGAGGGTAGGCGATTGCCCAGATTACCTGAACAACAAGACTTCAAAACGAAACAAAACAAAACAAAACGAAACGAAACGAAACGAAACGAAACGAAAGGTGCACAACAGATGATGATCGGTCTCCCGCTAAATACAAAGTGTCACCAGTCAAGCACAGAAAAAACACTTGCTAACCTAGGCTCCATTGCCTTAAACTTGGTTCATCAGTTAAGACAAGAGTTAAGTCCATCTAGTGGAGAGAAAGAAGGATGGGAAAAGTTTCTTAGGCGTGAATGTCAAAACAAAATTATGTCATCAAGGCTCCTGGTGTAGTTTCCTTTTGTGGGATGATTTTAATCTGGTTTTGGAAGAATATGTTTCTGGGGTGATGGCTTTTAGAGAATATGTGACCTGTGGCTACCAGGTAATCTTCTTACACACAGAGAGTGCTGTCTTGGGTGGTATAAAAAGGCTGAGAGAAGAAACAAACAAACAAACAAACAAACAAGCAAACAATGTTCTTGGCGCCAGCACGTTTCCATCCACCAAATGTGCACATGTGGAGATGTGGATATGGAGATGTGGGTGTGGGTAAAACGGTTGGAGCCTGCTTATTGGAGCTTGCTCCATCCATCTGATATGTCTGTCTGTCTGTCTGTCTGTCTGTCTGTCTGTCTGTGTGAATGTCTGAACTTATGTGTATGTGTGAAGCTGTTTGAGTTTCCTGCTTTCTACACTCAGTGTGTGTGTGTGTGTGTGTGTGTGTGTGTGTGTGTGTGTGTGTGGTGTCTGTGTGTGTTTGTGTGTGATTTCCCCCTCTCCCCTTTACTCTTTGCATTTTGCAGGATTCAGCAACCCTCTCTCGGTCAAAGGGAGTGCCTCCCCTTCCCCAATAACTGAAACTTTATTCCCTTAGAGAAAAGTGGCGAGTAGGCCCACACCACCCCCAACCCTGCCAATTCCTCACTCAGCCTTTCTCAGTTAAGGCTGTGGGGTCCATGCTGGCCTTGGCAGACTGTAAGGACAGAGTTGACTGGGCCCACCGAGGTGGGAGTTCTGGGGGTCTCCGGTGGAGTGGTGGAGTATTGGATGGGTTGAGATTGGGGTCGAGGGGTGCGAGGGTGGGGCATGGTGGGTTGGGAGAGTCTCTGCAAGCACCGGGGGTCGCCGAGTAAGGATCCCAGCGAGGCAATAGAGGAATATGCTTCAATAGGACTCAGGCTCTCTTTTGCTAGTCTTGCTTTTTTATTATTATTACTAGATATTCACTTCATTTACATTTCAAATGCTATCCCAAAAGTCCCCTATACCCTGCCCCCGCCCTGCTCCCCAACCCACCCACTCCTGCTTCCTGGCCCAGGCATTCCCCTGTACTGGGGCATATGATCTTTGCAAGAAGAGGGCCTCTCCTCTCATTGATGGCTGACTAGGCCATCCTCTGTTACATATGCAACACAGCTCTGGGGGGTGGGGGTGGTACTGGTTAGTTCATAGTGTTGTTCCTCCTATTAGTCTTGCTTTTTTGTAAACAGGCTTGGCCATTCTACCAACTACCTGTAGCTGATGTGACAATGGTTCAAGGCAAGGCAGCCAAGGTAAGGATAAAAGACCTTTGCCTGGTAGTAGGCCTGCAAATGATAGTGTTAGCTTCCTTCCTTCCTTCCTTCCTTCCTTCCTTCCTTCCCTCCTTCCTTCCTTCCTTCGTTCCTTCCTGTAAGAACAAAAAATATGGTGGAGAAGAACTGGGGCAAGGGTCTGAAAAGAGTTTGCTAAAAGACAAAGGTGAGGAGGCGAGGTGTGTGTTGGAATGGAACAAATGGAAGCCCGAATGAAGCAAAGGCCAAGGCCAACGGCAAAGGCGAGGCGAAAGGAGTGGTTGTGTTGTGGCAAGGGGGGCAACAGGCAGAGCCAAAGAGAGCATTGGTGTGGTCGGAACGCTGCCCTCCCTGGTGGACCTTTTGCCCAGAGTAGGCGCAAGGGAGCTGTCCAAGGATTCCAGTGCGAGCATGTTTTGCGAGGAGAAGGCACACTGTGCTCTGTGTGTGTGCATGTGTGTGTGTGTGTCTGTGTGTGTTTGTGTGTGATTTCCCCCTCTCCCCTTTACTCTTTGCATTTTGCAGGATTCAGCAACCCTCTCTCGGTCAAAGGGAGTGCCTCCCCTTCCCCAATAACTGAAACTTTATTCCCTTAGAGAAAAGTGGCGAGTAGGCCCACCGCACCCCCAACCCTGCCAATTCCTCACTCAGCCTTCCTCAGTTAAGGCTGTGGGGTCCATGCTGGCCTTGGCAGACTGTAAGGACAGAGTTGACTGGGCCCACCGAGGTGGGAGTTCTGGGGGTCTCCGGTGGAGTGGTGGAGTATTGGATGGGTTGAGATTGGGGTCGAGGGGTGCGAGGGTGGGGCATGGTGGGTTGGGAGAGTCTCTGCAAGCACCGGGAGTCGCCGAGTAAGGATCCCAGCGAGGCAATAGAGGAATATGCTTCAATAGGACTCAGGCTCTCTTTTGCTAGTCTTGCTTTATTATTATTATTACTAGATATTCACTTCATTTACATTTCAAATGCTATCCCAAAAGTCCCCTATACCCTGCCCCCGCCCTGCTCCCCAACCCACCCACTCCTGCTTCCTGGCCCAGGCATTCCCCTGTACTGGGGCATATGATCTTTGCAAGAAGAGGGCCTCTCCTCTCATTGATGGCTGACTAGGCCATCCTCTGTTACATATGCAACACAGCTCTGGGGGGTGGGGGTGGTACTGGTTAGTTCATAGTGTTGTTCCTCCTATTAGTCTTGCTTTTTTGTAAACAGGCTTGGCCATTCTACCAACTACCTGTAGCTGATGTGACAATGGTTCAAGGCAAGGCAGCCAAGGTAAGGATAAAAGACCTTTGCCTGGTAGTAGGCCTGCAAATGATAGTGTTAGCTTCCTTCCTTCCTTCCTTCCTTCCTTCCTTCCTTCCCTCCTTCCTTCCTTCCTTCGTTCCTTGCTGTAAGAACAAAAAATATGGTGGAGAAGAACTGGGGCAAGGGTCTGAAAAGAGTTTGCTAAAAGACAAAGGTGAGGAGGCGAGGTGTGTGTTGGAATGGAACAAATGGAAGCCCGAATGAAGCAAAGGCCAAGGCCAACGGCAAAGGCGAGGCGAAAGGAGTGGTTGTGTTGTGGCAAGGGGGGCGACAGGCAGAGCCAAAGAGAGCATTGGTGTGGTCGGGACGCGGCCCTCCCTGGTGGACCTTTTGCCCAGAGTAGGCGCAAGGGAGCTGTCCAAGGATTCCAGTGCGAGCATGTTTTGCGAGGAGAAGGCACACTGTGCTCTGTGTGTGTGCATGTGTGTGTGTGTGTGTGTGTGTGTTCCGTGTGTTCGTTGGTGGAGCAAAGAGAGGCAAGGTGAGGCGAAGGAGAAGGAGAAGGAGAAGGAGAAGGAGAAGGAGAAGGAGAAGGAGAAGGAGAAGGAGAAGGAGAAGGAGAAGGAGAAGGAGAAGGAGAAGGAGAAGGAGAAGGAGAAGGAGAAGGAGAAGGAGAAGGGAGTGAAGGGGCATGAAGGGCATGAAGAGCATGAAGGTCCCGGTGGTGTGGGCAGAGGCTGTTGAGAGCGCGTGAGGCAAGGGTGTGAGGCACGCAAGTGTGTGGTGGGCGTGTGGAGTTGTGGTGGTGCCGGGTCGGGTGTTGGGCCTCGGGTGTTTTGAAGAGTGCAAAGAAGAGGAGGAGCGCAGGGGTGAGTGTGTAAGAAGTGTGTTGAGGAAAGGGTGAGGAGCGGAGGGTGAAAAAAATGTGTAGCCCAGGCTGGCCTCGAACTCGTGATCCTCCTGCCTCTGCCTCCTTCAGCAAATCCTACCGGCGTGCGCCACCACTACCGGCAGCGAACGGGCGCTGCTACGCCCTACTTGAACCGTACCAACGATGACGACACAACACCCGACACGCCCCCATACTCCTACCTGAACACTGCCCACACACCACCAGCGCAGCCTCACCTCACACCCACCGCACGCCCGCACACACAACCACAACACCAACAGCTACGCTCCCTAATACGCCCGCCCAACACTCTTCACTCCCTCCCTTCCTCCCTCCCTCCCTCCCGCCTGCCTCACACCGGACTCCCGTGCCACGGCGACACCTGCCGGTCGCGCCGGGAACCGACACTCGCCGCCGACCCGGAACCCGGAACCCGGAACCCGAACCCCCACGTGCCGACGACTCTTGCCGCCTGATCGCCCACCAGCGACCAGCGAATTCAGCGACGAGCGACGAGCGACGAGCACCGGCTCCTAGCTGGTCCTCCTCCTCCTCCTCCTCCTCCTCTTCCTCCTCCTCCTCCTGCTCCAGTCGTGTCGCCCTCCAGGCCCCCACCTTCCACACAACTCTCTCGGCAAACGCTCACAAGAAGCACCCGCACCACCCCGCACCGCAAGGCAGAAAGACGCCTTGCTCGGCCACCTTGGCCTTTCCTCGCTGGCGAGCGGGCGAGCAAGACCAAAACCGCAAACTCCGAACGCCTGCTGGCCCTTCGAATACACCCGCGCTCCGCCCTCCCGGACCTCGAGGCCTCGCTGACAGTTCTCCACTCCTCAAGCGAGCCCGGAGGCTCAGCGGGAGCACCCCGTGCTCCAACCTGGTGCTCCTCCAACACCCACAGCTCTGCTTTTCTTTCTTCCCTTTCTGGAAGGCCTGGGCCTTGGGCCACGAGACCACCCTGACCACAGCCAAGTCTCCGGGGCCAGGAGCCAGGCCCTCCACTTGGACCCACACAGTTCCCCACACTCGGGACCCCACGCCCACGCGGACTGGGACTGCCCGTGTTAGCCTCGCAGGAAGAACTGCAGTGGGCAAGTGAGCCTCCTGGAATCGCCCCAGCGGTCCACCGGCCCAGCCTTGTGCTCCGCTCTGCTGGGTGTACCCTGGAGAAGCGGGGGCCCCAGGACCTTTGGCCCAGCATGGCTTCTTACTCCTGAGGGGTCTGCCTTCTCCTGCCTCTCTTTGCTAGATCCCTCATGGCCCTGGCGTGCTGGCATTGGGCAAGGCAAGACACTCACTGCCTGCAACCTCCTGTGATTGCCCTCCTGGGTGATGCCCCCACCCCAGCCCACCCCACCCCACCCCACCCCACCCCACCCCACCCCTGCTCTGATGGGCCAGAGGCTTGCGGATCGACCTGAGGAGGAATCCTCTTGAGATAATGCTGTTGAGATGAATTCATGATCAGTTGTAATTCCTGTTTGGTCTAAGTCCTTTCGGGAAATGAGTTGGATTTAAATCATGGGGGGCGGGGGTTTGGGGAGACTGAGGGTAGTCGACAGAAAGTCTACTTCGGGATCAAGACTAGAATGTTCCCCTTCCTCATAGAACAGCAAGAGAGCTGCATCGTTGAGAGAAGGAGCACATGAGCTTCCGTGCCTTCCAAGCATGTACTCGTAGGAGCAAGAAAATTAGGCCTGGGACAAGTTCATGCTCACAGAGAGCATCCGTTCAACGTTGGGCCTGACTTCCTGGATCTTGTGATCTAAGCCTGTGGCCATAAGTGCTCGGTGTGCACCTCGAAGAGACACACGGCTAGGAATAAACAGCAAATCGCTCTATTACGAGTGTCAGAATAGAGGGTAGGCGATTGCCCAGATTACCTGAACAACAAGACTTCAAAACGAAACAAAACAAAACGAAACGAAACGAAACGAAACGAAAGGTGCACAACAGATGATGATCGGTCTCCCGCTAAATACAAAGTGTCACCAGTCAAGCACAGAAAAAACACTTGCTAACCTAGGCTCCATTGCCTTAAACTTTGTTCATCAGTTAAGACAAGAGTTAAGTCCATCTAGTGGAGAGAAAGAAGGATGGGAAAAGTTTCTTAGGCGTGAATGTCAAAACAAAATTATGTCATCAAGGCTCCTGGTGTAGTTTCCTTTTGTGGGATGATTTTAATCTGGTTTTGGAAGAATATGTTTCTGGGGTGATGGCTTTTAGAGAATATGTGACCTGTGGCTACCAGGTAATCTTCTTACACACAGAGAGTGCTGTCTTGGGTGGTATAAAAAGGCTGAGAGAAGAAACAAACAAACAAACAAACAAACAAGCAAACAATGTTCTTGGCGCCAGCACGTTTCCATCCACCAAATGTGCACATGTGGAGATGTGGATATGGAGATGTGGGTGTGGGTAAAACGGTTGGAGCCTGCTTATTGGAGCTTGCTCCATCCATCTGATATGTCTGTCTGTCTGTCTGTCTGTCTGTCTGTCTGTCTGTCTGTGTGAATGTCTGAACTTATGTGTATGTGTGAAGCTGTTTGAGTTTCCTGCTTTCTACACTCAGTGTGTGTGTGTGTGTGTGTGTGTGTGTGTGTGTGTGTGTGTGGTGTCTGTGTGTGTTTGTGTGTGATTTCCCCCTCTCCCCTTTACTCTTTGCATTTTGCAGGATTCAGCAACCCTCTCTCGGTCAAAGGGAGTGCCTCCCCTTCCCCAATAACTGAAACTTTATTCCCTTAGAGAAAAGTGGCGAGTAGGCCCACCGCACCCCCAACCCTGCCAATTCCTCACTCAGCCTTCCTCAGTTAAGGCTGTGGGGTCCATGCTGGCCTTGGCAGACTGTAAGGACAGAGTTGACTGGGCCCACCGAGGTGGGAGTTCTGGGGGTCTCCGGTGGAGTGGTGGAGTATTGGATGGGTTGAGATTGGGGTCGAGGGGTGCGAGGGTGGGGCATGGTGGGTTGGGAGAGTCTCTGCAAGCACCGGGGGTCGCCGAGTAAGGATCCCAGCGAGGCAATAGAGGAATATGCTTCAATAGGACTCAGGCTCTCTTTTGCTAGTCTTGCTTTTTTATTATTATTACTAGATATTCACTTCATTTACATTTCAAATGCTATCCCAAAAGTCCCCTATACCCTGCCCCCGCCCTGCTCCCCAACCCACCCACTCCTGCTTCCTGGCCCAGGCATTCCCCTGTACTGGGGCATATGATCTTTGCAAGACCGAGGGCCTCTCCTCTCATTGATGGCTGACTAGGCCATCCTCTGTTACATATGCAACACAGCTCTGATGGGTGGGGGTGGTACTGGTTCGTTCATAGTGTTGTTC
Organism: Mus musculus; assembly: GCF_000001635.26. Lineage (NCBI taxonomy): Eukaryota > Metazoa > Chordata > Mammalia > Rodentia > Muridae > Mus > Mus musculus. The sequence continues at coordinate 47,766,570 of NC_000072.6, forward strand.
CTCCTATTAGTCTTGCTTTTTTGTAAACAGGCTTGGCCATTCTACCAACTACCTGTAGCTGATGTGACAATGGTTCAAGGCAAGGCAGCCAAGGTAAGGATAAAAGACCTTTGCCTGGTAGTAGGCCTGCAAATGATAGTGTTAGCTTCCTTCCTTCCTCCCTTCCTCCCTCCCTTCCTTCCTTCCTTACTTCCTTCCTTCCTTCCTTCCTGTAAGAACAAAAAATGTGGTGGAGAAGAACTGGGGCAAGGGTCTGAAAAGGGTTTGCTAAAAGACAAAGGGGAGGAGGCGAGGCGTGTGTTGGAATGGAACAAATGGAAGCCCGAATGAAGCAAAGGCCAAGGCCAACAGCAAAGGCGAGGCGAAAGGAGTGGTTGTGTTGTGGCAAAAGGGGCGACAGGCAGAGCCAAAGAGAGCATTGGTGGACCTTTTGCCCAGAGTAGGCGCAAGGGAGCTGTCCAAGGAGTCCAGTGCGAGCGTGTTTTGCGAGAAGTCACACTGTGCTCTGTGTGTGCGTGTGTGCGTGTTTGTGTGTTTGTGTGTGTGTGTGTGTGTGTGTGTGTGTGTGTGTGTGTGTGTGTTCGGTGTGTTCGTTGGTGGAGCAAAGAGAGGCAAGGCGAGGCGAAGGCGAAGGCGAAGGCGAAGGCGAAGGCGAAGGCGAAGGCGAAGGCGAAGGCGAAGGCGAAGGCGAAGGAGAAGGAGAAGGAGAAGGAGAAGGAGAAGGAGAAGGAGAAGGAGAAGGAGAAGGAGAAGGAGAAGGAGAAGGAGAAGGAGAAGGGAGTGAAGGGGCATGAAGGGCATGAAGAGCATGAAGGTCCCGGTGGTGTGGGCAGAGGCTGTTGAGAGCCTGTGAGGCAAGGGTGTGAGGCATGCAAGTGTGGTGTGGGCGTGTGCAGTTGTGGTGGTACCGGGTCGGGTGTTGGGCCTCGGGTGTTTTGAAGAGTGCATAGAAAAGGAAGAGCGCAGGGGGGTGTGTGTGAAAAGTGTGGTGAGGAAAGGGCGAGGAGCGGAGGGTGAAAAAAATGTGTAGCCCAGGCTGGCCTCGAACTCGTGATCCTCCTGCCTCTGCCTCCTTCAGCAAATCCTACCGGCAGCGAACGGGCGCTGCTACGCCCTACTTGAACCGTACCAACGATGACGACACAACACCCGACACGCCCCCATACTCCTACCTGAACACTGCCCACACACCACCAGCGCAGCCTCACCTCACACCCACCGCACGCCCGCACACACAACCACAACACCAACAGCTACGCTCCCTAATACGCCCGCCCAACACTCTTCACTCCCTCCCTTCCTCCCTCCCTCCCTCCCGCCTGCCTCACACCGGACTCCCGTGCCACGGCGACACCTGCCGGTCGCGCCGGGAACCGACACTCGCCGCCGACCCGGAACCCGGAACCCGGAACCCGAACCCCCACGTGCCGACGACTCTTGCCGCCTGATCGCCCACCAGCGACCAGCGATCAGCGACGAGCGACGAGCGACGAGCACCGGCTCCTAGCTGGTCCTCCTCCTCCTCCTCCTCCTCCTCCTCCTCCTCCTCCTCCTCCTCCTCCTCCTCCTCCTCTTCCTCCTCCTCCTCCTGCTCCAGTCGTGTCGCCCTCCAGGCCCCCACCCTCCACACAACTCTCTCGGCAAACGCTCACAAGAAGCACCCGCACCACCCCGCACCGCAAGGCAGAAAGACGCCTTGCTCGGCCACCTTGGCCTTTCCTCGCTGGCGAGCGGGCGAGCAAGACCAAAACCGCAAACTCCGAACGCCTGCTGGCCCTTCGAATACACCCGCGCTCCGCCCTCCCGGACCTCGAGGCCTCGCTGACAGTTCTCCACTCCTCAAGCGAGCCCGGAGGCTCAGCGGGAGCACCCCGTGCTCCAACCTGGTGCTCCTCCAACACCCACAGCTCTGCTTTTCTTTCTTCCCTTTCTGGAAGGCCTGGGCCTTGGGCCACGAGACCACCCTGACCACAGCCAAGTCTCCGGGGCCAGGAGCCAGGCCCTCCACTTGGACCCACACAGTTCCCCACACTCGGGACCCCACGCCCACGCGGACTGGGACTGCCCGTGTTAGCCTCGCAGGAAGAACTGCAGTGGGCAAGTGAGCCTCCTGGAATCGCCCCAGCGGTCCACCGGCCCAGCCTTGTGCTCAGCTCTGCTGGGTGTATCCTGGAAAAACGGAGGGGGGGGGGGCCCAGGACCTTTGGCCCAGCATGGCTTCTTACTCCTCAGGGGTCTGCCTTCTCCTGCCTCTCTTTGCTAGATCCCTCATGGCCCTGGCTTGATGGCATTGGGCAAGGCAAGACACTCACTGCCTGCAACCTCCTGTGATTGCCCTCCTGGGTGATGCCCCCACCCCACCCCACCCCTGCTCTGATGGGCCAGAGGCTTGCGGATCGACCTGAGGAGGAATCCTCTTGAGATAATCCTGTTGAGATGAATTCATGATCAGATGCAATTCCTGATTTGGTCTAAGTCCTTTCGGGAAATGAGTTGGATTTAAATCATGGGGGGTGGGGGTTTGGGGAGACTGAGGGTAGTCGACAGAAAGTCTACTTCGGGATCAAGACTAGAATGTTCCCCTTCCTCATAGAACAGCAAGAGAGCTGCATCGTTGAGAGAAGGAGCACATGAGCTTCCGTGCCTTCCAAGCATGTACTCGTAGGAGCAAGAAAATTAGGCCTGGGACAAGTTCATGCTCACAGAGAGCATCCATTCAACGTTGGGCCTGACTTCCTGGATCTTGTGATCTAAGCCTGTGGCCATAAGTGCTCGGTGTGCACCTCGAAGAGACACACGGCTAGGAATAAACAGCAAATCGCTCTATTACGAGTGTCAGAATAGAGGGTAGGCGATTGCCCAGATTACCTGAACAACAAGACTTCAAAACGAAACAAAACTAAACAAAACAAAACGGAACGAATCGAAACGAAACGAAACGAAACGAAAGGTGCACAACAGATGATGATCGGTCTCCCGCTAAATACAAAGTGTCACCAGTCAAGCACAGAAAAAACACTTGCTAACCTAGGCTCCATTGCCTTAAACTTTGTTCATCAGTTAAGACAAGAGTTAAGTCCATCTTGTGGAGAGAAAGAAGGATGGGAAAAGTTTCTTAGGCGTGAATGTCAAAACAAAATTATGTCATCAAGGCTCCTGGTGTAGTTTCCTTTTGTGGGATGATTTTAATCTGGTTTTGGAAGAATATGTTTCTGGGGTGATGGCTTTTAGAGAATATGTGACCTGTGGCTACCAGGTAATCTTCTTACACACAGAGAGTGCTGTCTTGGGTGGTATAAAAAGGCTGAGAGAAGAAACAAACAAACAAACAAAACAAACAAACAAACAATGTTCTTGGCGCCAGCACGTTTCCATCCACCAAATGTGCACATGTGGAGATGTGGATATGGAGATGTGGGTGTGGGTAAAACGGTTGGAGCCTGCTTATTGGAGCTCGCTCCATCCATCTGATATGTCTGTCTGTCTGTCTGTCTGTCTGTCTGTCTGTCTGTCTGTCTGTCTGTCTGTGTGAATGTCTGAACTTATGTGTATGTGTGAAGCTGTTTGAGTTTCCTGCTTTCTACACTCAGTGTGTGTGTGTGTGTGTGTGTGTGTGTGTGTGTGTGTGTGTGTGTGGTGTCTGTGTGTGTTTGTGTGTGATTTCCCCCTCTCCCCTTTACTCTTTGCATTTTGCAGGATTCAGCAACCCTCTCTCGGTCAAAGGGAGTGCCTCCCCTTCCCCAATAAGTGAAACTTTATTCCCTTAGAGAAAAGTGGTGAGTAGGCCCCACCCCACCCCCAACCCTGCCAATTCCTCACTCAGCCTTCCACAGTTAACGCTGTAGGGTCCATGCTGACCTTGGCAGACTGTAAGGACAGAGTTGACTGGGCCCACCGAGGTGGGAGTTCTGGGGGTCTCCGGTGGAGTGGTGGAGTATTGGATGGGTTGAGATTGGGGTCGAGGGGTGCGAGGGTGGGGCATGGTGGGTTGGGAGAGTCTCTGCAAGCACCGGGGGTCGCAGAGTAAGGATCCCAGCGAGGCAATAGAGGAATATGCTTCAATAGGACTCAGGCTCTCTTTTGCTAGTCTTGCTTTTTTATTATTATTACTAGATATTCACTTCATTTACATTTCAAATGCTATCCCAAAAGTCCCCTATATCCTGCCCCCAGCCCTGCTCCCCAACCCACCCACTCCTGCTTCCTGGCCCAGGCATTCCCCTGTACTGGGGCATATGATCTTTGCAAGACCGAGGGCCTCTCCTCTCATTGATGGCTGACTAGGCCATCCTCTGTTACATATGCAACACAGCTCTGGGGGGTGGGGGTGGTACTGGTTAGTTCATAGTGTTGTTCCTCCTATTAGTCTTGCTTTTTTGTAAACAGGCTTGGCCATTCTACCAACTACCTGTAGCTGATGTGACAATGGTTCAAGGCAAGGCAGCCAAGGTAAGGATAAAAGACCTTTGCCTGGTAGTAGGCCTGCAAATGATAGTGTTAGCTTCTTTCCTTCCTCCCTTCCTCCCTCCCTTCCTTCCTTCCTTACTTACTTCCTTCCTTCCTTCCTGTAAGAACAAAAAATGTGGTGGAGAAGAACTGGGGCAAGGGTCTGAAAAGAGTTTGCTAAATGACAAAGGGGAGCAGGCGAGGCGTGTATTGGAATGGAACAAATGGAAGCCCGAATGAAGCAAAGGCCAAGGCCAACAGCAAAGGCGAGGCGAAAGGAGTGGTTGTGTTGTGGCAAAAGGGACGACAGGCAGAGCCAAAGAGAGCATTGGTGTGGTCGGGACGCTGCCCTCCCTGGTGGACCTTTTGCCCAGAGTAGGCGCAAGGGAGCTGTCCAAGGATTCCAGTGCGAGCATGTTTTGCGAGGAGAAGGCACACTGTGCTCTGTGTGTGTGCGTGTGTGTGTGTGTGTGTGTGTGTGTGTGTGTGTGTGTGTGTTCCGTGTGTTCGTTGGTGGAGCAAAGAGAGGCAAGGTGAGGCGAAGGAGAAGGAGAAGAGCAGAAGGAGGAGGAGGAGGAGGAGGAGGAGGAGGAGGAGGAGGAGGAGGAGGAGAAGGAGAAGAAGGAGAAGGAGAAGGAGAAGGAGAAGGAGAAGGAGAAGGAGAAGGAGAAGGAGAAGGAGAAGGAGAAGGAGAAGGAGAAGGAGAAGGAGAAGGAGAAGGAGAAGGAGAAGGAGAAGGGAGTGAAGGGGCATGAAGGGCATGAAGAGCATGAAGGTCCTGGTGGTGTGGGCAGAGGCTGTTGAGAGCCTGTGAGGCAAGGGTGTGAGGCATGCAAGTGTGGTGTGGGCGTGTGCAGTTGTGGTGGTGCCGGGTCGGGTGTTGGGCCTCGGGTGTTTTGAAGAGTGCAAAGAAGAGGAGGAGCGCAGGGGGGTGTGTGTGAAAAGTGTGGTGAGGAAAGGGCGAGGAGCGGAGGGTGAAAAAAATGTGTAGCCCAGGCTGGCCTCGAACTCGTGATCCTCCTGCCTCTGCCTCCTTCAGCAAATCCTACCGGCAGCGAACGGGCGCTGCTACGCCCTACTTGAACCGTACCAACGATGACGACACAACACCCGACACGCCCCCATACTCCTACCTGAACACTGCCCACACACCACCAGCGCAGCCTCACCTCACACCCACCGCACGCCCGCACACACAACCACAACACCAACAGCTACGCTCCCTAATACGCCCGCCCAACACTCTTCACTCCCTCCCTTCCTCCCTCCCTCCCTCCCGCCTGCCTCACACCGGACTCCCGTGCCACGGCGACACCTGCCGGTCGCGCCGGGAACCGACACTCGCCGCCGACCCGGAACCCGGAACCCGGAACCCGAACCCCCACGTGCCGACGACTCTTGCCGCCTGATCGCCCACCAGCGACCAGCGATCAGCGACGAGCGACGAGCGACGAGCACCGGCTCCTAGCTGGTCCTCCTCCTCCTCCTCCTCCTCCTCCTCCTCCTCCTCCTCCTCCTCCTCCTCCTTCCCTCCTCCTCCTCCTGCTCCAGTCGTGTCGCCCTCCAGGCCCCCACCCTCCACACAACTCTCTCGGCAAACGCTCACAAGAAGCACCCGCACCACCCCGCACCGCAAGGCAGAAAGACGCCTTGCTCGGCCACCTTGGCCTTTCCTCGCTGGCGAGCGGGCGAGCAAGACCAAAACCGCAAACTCCGAACGCCTGCTGGCCCTTCGAATACACCCGCGCTCCGCCCTCCCGGACCTCGAGGCCTCGCTGACAGTTCTCCACTCCTCAAGCGAGCCCGGAGGCTCAGCGGGAGCACCCCGTGCTCCAACCTGGTGCTCCTCCAACACCCACAGCTCTGCTTTTCTTTCTTCCCTTTCTGGAAGGCCTGGGCCTTGGGCCACGAGACCACCCTGACCACAGCCAAGTCTCCGGGGCCAGGAGCCAGGCCCTCCACTTGGACCCACACAGTTCCCCACACTCGGGACCCCACGCCCACGCGGACTGGGACTGCCCGTGTTAGCCTCGCAGGAAGAACTGCAGTGGGCAAGTGAGCCTCCTGGAATCGCCCCAGCGGTCCACCGGCCCAGCCTTGTGCTCCGCTCTGCTGGGTGTACCCTGGAGAAGCGGGGGCCCCAGGACCTTTGGCCCAGCATGGCTTCTTACTCCTGAGGGGTCTGCCTTCTCCTGCCTCTCTTTGCTAGATCCCTCATGGCCCTGGCGTGCTGGCATTGGGCAAGTGTACTGGCTAGTTTTGTGTCAACTTGACACAGCTGGAGTTATCACAGAGAAAGGACCTTCAGTTGAGGAAATGCCTCCATGAGATCCAACTGTAAGGCATTTTCTCAATTAGTGATCAAGGGGGAAAGGCCCCTTGTGGGTGGGACCATCTCTGGGCTGGTAGTCTTGGGTTTTATAAGAGAGCAGGCTGAGCAAGCCAGGGGAGGCAAGCCAGTAAAGAACATCCCTCCATGGCCTCTGCATCAGCTCCTGCTTCCTGACCTGCTTGAGTTCCAGTCCTGGCTTCCTTGGTGATGAACAGCAGTATGGAAGTGTAAGCCGAATAAACCCTTTCCTCCCCAACTTGTTTCTTGGTCATGATGTTTGTGCAGGAATAGAAACCCCGACTAAGACAAATTGGTACCAGCAGAGTGGGGTATTCCTGTGACAATCTGACCATGTTTTGGGGAGGACTGTGGAAGGACTTTAGAACGTTGTGCTTGAAGATCCATCCGTTGTTAAGAGCTCTGTCAGATGTTGTGTAGGAGCTTGGAAGATAATGTTGAGAACACCGCAGAAGATGGAGCTCTGGTTTGTGAAATTTCAGAGGGAAAATTAAAGACTCTTTTCAGGGCCATTGCTGTTTTGATTGTGAAGATTCTGTAGTTCTGGTTAGCTGGGGCTGAAGAATCAGCTGTGATTAACAAGATACCAGAACTACCAAAGCAAAAACTTTGCATTACTGGGACTATTGATGCTGGTTAGCTGGAGCTAAGAAATTAGCGGTGATTAAGAAGAGACCAGCATCATTGAGGTGACATCTTCTGGGAAGTGTTTTCTGAAAGCACAAAGAGGCTGTGTTCCAGAGATGGCCAAGGTTGTACTCCTGCTGCAGCAGGACTTGGTAATATGTAAGGTTCACCCAGGTGGTACTGGTTTTGAAGGCATGAAGGGGTCACGCAAAGCAGCTGAGGCTCGGTACTGTGAGAGGCCATGGAAGGCCATTGGTGAAGGTGCAGCCTCAGTTGCAATTGAAGGCCCAGGACTGAAGGGGTCATGCAGTGTTTTGGAGATGCCAGTACCATGAGATGACCACCAAGAGCAGCAGCAGCAGTGGGGTACAGGCATCTGGAGCCTAGAGGATGATGTGTGTGCTACAAAGGGCCTGGCTGGAGAAGTGACCCAAGCCCTTGGAGGAGCCCAGAAGATCGTGAGTTGGATCCCAGACATTGGACAGTTGGAGATTGACTTTTGCTTTTGATTGTGACTGTGCCCTGATATTTTCCCTCTTGAAGGAAG